>NW_024723031.1:0-31487 GCF_018991925.1 Homarus americanus | reverse complement strand
TTATTATTAATATTATTATTATTACATTTTCGCCCCAGGCCCCAATGTGGGTCAGTGACCTGTGCCCGAGTCTAATCCCAGTAACAAAAAAAAATCTCAAGAAACCCTAGTTTATCGAGCATCCACCCCTTTAGTGGTGGAGATGTACTGTAACTAAATGATGCTGGTGGTTTATCCCAGCAGTGGTGCACCAGCATTTTATCTTAAGGTCCGCGTTGGTAATCCTACAAATGTTAAAAAAAAAAAAAGGGGATCGAGTTGATCAAGGACAAGTGGTTGAGTTGAGACAGGTTTGGATTGACCAGGGTTGAATTGACATGGAACCATCTAAACTGCCATCTAAGGAGGTTAGGTTCGAATGGTTTGGTTTGGTGATGCTAGGTTAGAAGTACAAGTAATGGCAAGTTAGGTTAGGATAGGTTTGTTAGATCATATAAGAATAGTTTATGATAAAGAACATGATATTCATGTTCCTGCCAACGAACCGACTCTTATACTCAAACATAAAATGGTAAAGGAGAACAATGTTAGCAGTAAGATATACCTCATGGAATATGACCAAGATTTATGGATACTATTTGCATGATACGAAACACGTAAATGGAAACGACGCATAGAACCTAAAAACTTGACCTAACCAACCCAACCAACAAAGCTACCTAACCTAACCTAACTTCAAACCAGCCCTATTAAAGAGAAAGAATTTACTTAAAATGGGCATTGTGTATACGTTTTTGGACGGAGAACTGAAACGCATATTTATTCTTGTTCTCTATCGCATTTTAAATACCTGCCCTGCCAACTAATCCATGTTGATAGATGAACCTTTGAGACGGTCTACATCCTCCATATGCACAGATAACTTGCGATGATACCAACACGACGCGAAATCACCGCCATTAAAAACAACATACTGTAGTCTCTTTCCTCAGTCCTCCCTGAGAAAGAACAATAAGTATACGAACACAAAGTTCGCTTAGAATCCAACATATCCAAAATGGAAATGTACCCAAACCTATAATTTAGGAACTCGAATCCAACTGTATGATTATCATCATTTATACACAGAATAGGTTTAAGAAACTATTCCACCGAAAGAAAGAGGATTTGCACAGCTGGTAGACTCACGAATATTTTGGGTAATAAAACCCAATATGAGGCACCAACGCTATCTAATTAAGGAAGACCGATTTAGAATTTATTAGTTAACGACGTCAGGTAATACACAGAACCACGGAGAATTATCGGCGGAATAATTACTATAAGTAATTAATTTTCCGTATAGAGGACGGTACATGAAATTAATGCCATATTATCAGTTTTTTTATTTTTACCCAGCAATTACACTCATCTTTCATGCTCTGCCCAAATAACAACTGTGAAAAATATGAAAGAATTGTATAAACATGTAGAGCTACTAACCGTCTGCTCCACTACTACCCAAAAAACAAAAACCACATCAGGTACACTTGTAAAGCCAAGACTTGCAGCCTTATTTTGATTTTTTTTTAATATAACTTTATTTTAAGAAGACTCTTCACCAATGTGCGTGTCAGCATCTGAAATCATTGAGCCGCTGGTAACTCGTAGATTGATATCAGGTATGGCATCTGGTTTCATATCCAGTAATTTTCGCGGATCACAACCAATAATACATATTTAGATTTCGAACTTCCTATTCATACAAAATGCTGTTCATCTACCACTACTCTACTGCATCGTTGCACCCAAATATCCTTATATTTTTTCTGGTTTGGAAAAGACTTGTATATTTTAATAGCGTCTCCCTGGAGTACACCCAAACACTGCATACACTCTTGCTCATCCGATTTGATTTGATTTTCTTGGTATTTAAAGTCCTCATTCCAAGTATAGTACTTGATTATAAGAAATATCTAAATGTGCACCAAAATACATTATTTTCACTGCTTTAAACCTGCATATTTTATAATTATCACTATCTACATACAGAGGATTGTATGTACTGTACAGTACAACAAGGTAGGTAGATAGGTAGGTAAGAAGCCTCACGCAGGCTCATAGGAATTCACTAATTGGCAACTCTACTGAGATCGCTAAGCCAAGCCCCTTAATCCAATTTTATCTGATAGGCTAAACTAGTATTTCATTATTCAATGTAATACTGCCAAATAGTTTAATTATAGGCTACAGTTAATAATATCATTTTCACAAAATGTAAATACGGTATATATTGCCAAAGGTATAATACAACACTTGCGATTTCTTTGACACCCAAGTCACATATGAAAGCAAATGCAATGGTCTATACTAGAATATAATATAGAAGTCTATTTAAATAATTATACATTAAAAAAAGCGTTGGTCTACACTAGACTATATAGTAAGCTAGGAAGTTTCTTAGGGGTACGAATATATACAGAATTTGAAAATTAAGAGGTTCAACTTTTCTCATAATAATTGCTTAGTATAGGCTTCATATAGAGAACATTATAGGGTACTGTCTGATGAGATACATGACTATCATTTACAAAAAAAAATAGCCCACAGTAACAGTCTACTAGATTCATATTAAGTTATATTTTGACAATTGAAAATGCATAATACATTATATATAAAACAGGAAACAAAACGTATGCACATTTAATGTACACTCGCACCAAAAGTATCTGTGCAGGGTGTAATCGACGACTTCCGAAACGTTATATACTGTGATATGTCGGGAAGGTTGGTAAATGTATCCTCATAACCCCCCACTAGGTGTTGCCATATGGCCGACAATCAGTGTGTTTGTTTCTCTTCGAGATTGTTGCTTTGTGTCGACTGAATGATGAGCGAGGTTCGGTCTCGGTGAACGTGGGTATAAAACAGAGGCAATATGAAGCAGTAGAGATCTACGCATGCCAGACGACATGGAAACCTCAAGAGAAACACGAGGAGCTAGTATTGCCCTTCATAATGAAGAGTTCGGCGTCACAGATATTAGCCAGAGGGTTGGTGTCCACAGGAACACCGCTGCACGATGGATTCGGCGACACCTCGAAACTGGTGCTACAGACGACAGGTCTCCGAGCGGCAGTCCACGCTGCACCACCCCTCAGGACGACCAGGTTGAGTGGTTTATTTGGTAGCATAAATTAATGTGGCACTATTCACAAGTATCACAAATAATTTTGTTAACAGGAGCTCCTCATATTTCATAACCGTATTTATAACGGTTTGTTTCACTTGACCAGGCCATAGTAGCTGCTCAGCAGGATTACAGGGCTGCCAACATACGGCTGGAACAACTCGCCTTTCCCAATACCTATCGTCACTGGTCTCAAATTGTTCCTACAGTATGCATCGATACTTTTTGTTGCAGTGCCTATATGATCTTCACGTTGTAGCATTCTTGATTTCACCTCCTAATCCCGGTAGATTTATTGTTGGACGTGAGTGCGGGTTTAGCTTTGTCTACTGCTAAATGGCAATTAAACATTCAGATTTAAAATGCACTGAACATATGCCGCAACTTCACTTGTTTGGTGTTTTCATATATCTTTTCTTTTACAGGCATCTAGCCACTTTGCCCGTAACTTTGTCCCGAGGAATGAATAAAAAGATACAAACTTTTCTTCTTTCTGAGTTGAATTTGCAGTGGCTACAGCGCAATAAATCATTGTTATTAAAAAAACTCCACTTTCACTTTAAATATCCCTTCTACTGTTTGATGTAACTCAGTGGGCGAGACTTAATAAGCGATGTCATCGCTACTAATCAGCGACGTTGGATGAAATCCAGCGGTCGCAAATAGATATTATATTTATTTTATATATTTAATCAGTGACTCCAATTAAAATAAAACAAAAATCTCCATTCCATACATTTATTGTACAACTTTTAATACCACCATAAGCCTTCAAAATACGTAAATAAAAATTCCATTTTTATTTTCATTACGCAGATCGTATGAGAGTGAGGCTACATGTTATCTACCTACCTTTCCTTGCAGTACATGATGTCAGGTTCCAATACGCAGCCGGCGTCTACATGTCGAGTGTTTAAACATTGCTTAGGGCCCGCCAATTCCCAAGCTGTGATTGCCTTTTGGGGTGTTTGCATATGAAGCCATGTTCTTTTTTAATTTGAAAGTTTCAACTTATTTAAACTAATTGTGTGCGATTTTTTTTGGGGGTGTTTTGATAAGGTTTCATGTTGACAGCAGTTGAATGTATAGCATACAAAAAGTTGACTAAGTTATATTTTCCCTAATTTTTAAGGTTTCATCTTCCTAAAATTTATGAGAATCGTTTTTAACCCAAGATTTACTAGACACTTTATAGGTTAGGTAAGTTTTAAATTTTCGACATTTACCTGATGGATAAATGACATGAAAAGGATTGGAAGCCAATGAGTTAGAATAATGGTGGTCTATATACTCAATGGCAGGGGAGGTATTACAGTACTTGATCTGCTATATAACAATGTTATTTACCATCACCTAACGCTAGTCTATAGTTCAACAAATTTTAGCGGTGCTCAGTGATAATTAACGCTTATTCATCAGTATTCAGTGCCCATATTTTACACTCATATTTTAAAATACAGAGACAGCCAGCAACTTGAGGACATGGACCTGATTTCTTTGACAAGTAACTGGTGTGTTAACGACCAAACAAACACATCAGCCGATATAACTCCTAGGTAAGTTTCTGAAGACAAGAATAAGCGTCGACCTCAGCAAGTGAATATTAGGAAGACTATCTTGCCCCTCTCGCTCCATCCACTTACTGCCAGCCAGATCTTAGCGTTGTTTAACTTGAAGAATTATTTCCTTTATTTTTTTAATTGTAATATTAACTGTAATGAATAGTAGCCTTAAAAATAAAATGTTTATCCCAGAAAGATCCAACACACAAGAAAGTCAACACAGGTGAGTCCCAGTACACAGGAAGTCAGCACAAATGAATCTTAACCCACAAACGTTCAGCATATATGAGCCTCAACATAATAGAAGTCAACACACAGAAGGCTCAGCCGGTCCTAGAATTCATACTACATCCTCTCTCTCTGGCGTTCCTCCACGCCTCCGCCTGGCCGTGTGGGGCGTGGATAGCCAGAGCGCGCTTCCTCGGTGTGAAACCAATCAGCCTCCCCACCACACCTACGCCACCAGCCTCCTTCAGGACCCGTCCTTCGATCACATCTGTGCGTGCGTACATATACTGACCGCCCAAGGACAACCTCATCTGTCAGAGGAAGCGGTAACAAATTAGACATGCAGCTGTCGTCAGCGTTTATTATGAGAACTGGCTAGCAATTGAGAAGAGCGGATGTTAAATTTAGTGGTATAATGATGTAACATAATAATAGTTGCCCTCGTGTAACGAGGATGGCCGGCCCAAGGACCACCTCGGCGTTGAATTTGTTTAAGGTGTAGAAGCTGTCAACACAACAACCATACCAGAAGTTAACGAGTTGCATGACCCAGTTGACCATTACACCACAGTGGCGTCCAAATCAATGGGCTCTTATGATCATGAGTGTCTTGGAGGGTGGTGATGTGTCCTAGAGGGTGTGATGGTGTGTCCTGGAGGTGGTAGTGATGTGTCCTGGAGGGTGGTGGAGATGTCCTGGAGGGTGTGATGGTGATGTGTCCTGGAGGGTGGTGATGTGTCTTCGAGGGTGTGATGGTGATATGTCCTGGAGAGTAGGGTGTGTGTCTTGGAAGGTTTGATTCAACTCACTTGAAAAAACGCAGGTAGAGTTTACCTAGAGAATACACATAAGGTGCACCTGAAAGAGAGTGCACATAGTGTATTTGAAAGGTACACTCACTAAAAATTATTCGGCACCCGTGTCATATTGTATCACGCCGTAAGGGTGCCGAATAATTTTTAGTGGGTACATAGAATGTACTAAGGAGAGAAAGAGAATGCTGAGAGGAAAGTGTACCTACAAGAGAGAGAGAGCATTGGGTGTATCTAAGAAAGAGATATTACAAATGAGGTAAACCAAAGAAAGAAAGTGCTCGTAGGAATTAAAACAGTAAACCTACCGTGTGGCAACCAACCGAAGCGAGGTGGGCAGGAAGCAGGTCCACGTTACAGGCCACCTCTATCTGGCCCTCGTGGGGAAACATAGCCTGCACACCTGTGGAGAAATATCTGTTGAGACACACGTGTAGATAAAATTGTTGAGTATACTGCACTGTACAGCTTGAGATACATTTGTTCATGTCAGTGATGTAGGTCTCGAGACATTGTTTCACGTCTCGGTCTAAGTCTTTGACATTCATCTCGGATTTTTTGCTTGAGACCTTATTGATTATTTTTCAGGCGTGTTGGGAGGGAGTTGTCTTCTGGTTAAGTTTGGGTTCGGGTCAGAGTCACCTCATTACCTACTGTAGACCACTAATCCTCTACCTGAGTCTGGTAAACATTGACTAGAGTTTGAGAGTTCCTTGGTTGCGGTCAATTTTCTCCGGGCAAGGTGATCCATGTAGTAGTTGAGACCCTAATTCATTTCTGGCAGCTGAACAAGGCCAAGTTTCCATCACTGGTCAAGTTGGCACTGAGCACTGATATTGTGTGTATTTAGCCTTGGGAGAATGATAATGAAGTCCCAGATATCGAACTTCAGCAAAATTCATGTACTTTATGTTTACGTATTTTAAGTAAAATACCTGGATATGATCAACGGACCTGATGTAATATATATAACCCCAATAAATAAATAAGAACTGAAGAGTGTACATTTAGTCACTCATGTATATCAAACTGAAAAAATATTACCATGTTTTAAGATACACTGACCCTCATCCAGGGATCTGAAACCCAAAATATTATACTGGTATGAACCGAGACTATATTTTTTAATGAAATAATTATACTAAAAACTCGTCTTATTCACAGGGATCAAATAAAGGATAAAAATATTGATTCTCGGTCTCAACATAAAATCCGAGATACATCTGCAAGCACCTGTTGAAAATCCTCATTGAGATGCACCAGAAAAACAGATATTAAAGTCAACAAGAGCAGGACTTACCTGGCAGGCCGCCGGGAGAGAAGCTCGGAGGGCAGCAGCTCGACGTCCCAGAGCCAGGTCCTGGGTGTCTAGGGTCATGTTCACGTTCATCATGTGAGGGATAACGCCCACACCTGCCGGGAGCAGCACTCACTTGTAACACCTTGTAAACACCTACACTCTTATACTATAATAATAATATATAATCATAATAATAATAATAAATTCATGATTGCTGTTACAAATATGTTCTAACATAGAGTTCGCCTTCTGCAACAAGATCGCAGACATCATTTTAGGTAACACAGCTTTTTCTTTACAACGTAACATCACTCGTCAGCAGCACATCTATAGTCAAAAGCGCCCGACGCCAAGCTCCAGTCATAAATGTGCATCACTGCTTCTTCCACAGGTATTGTCACTTCCTCTAACATAGTTAGGTATAGGAGTGTATACAAAATGTCTACTACACAAACAGTAGGAAAACAAAATGGATGAAATCAGGGCGTTGGTATGTACTGAAAAATAGATTTAATAGCATTCACCAAAGCATGCTGGATAAGCTTAGACTAACGTGAGTTACCTGTCGAATACCAAATTGCAGGTTACAAATTATTCCATACCGATAGGCAGATTAGGAAAGGCGGGGTAGCAATCTGTGTCAGGGATAATCTGAGGTGTGAAATAAATACGTAAATAAAAACTGAGCGTAATACAAAAACAATTTGGGTATAATTAATCGATGGTAGGGAAAAATGAATAACAAAGAGTAATATATAGACCTCCCAATCTTGATAGAGTTAATGAGCGACTTATTTGGGTTGAAATGCACAGGGCTTCCAGACATAGCATATCTGTATAGTAGGCGACTTAACTTTAGCCAAATAGATTGGATCGACCTTAAGGTAACTCAGAATCAGAGGATTTTCTTTAAACAGTTCGGACTGTATCCTAAGTCAACATATAGCCGAACCCACCCGGGGTAATAATATACTCGATTTAGTTCTGTCAAACAGAAAACCTCATTATTAATGTCGAGATGGGAACGAACTTGCTTACAGCGATCACAAAAAGTACGATTAAAATTAGAATTTAATGGCAGTCGCAGGAAAATTCCATTAAAGTCCCAGATTTCAGAAGGGCAAACTTTGATAGTTTGAAGGCAGCTGAGAAAGTGGTATCATGGTTGGGGGTAAATTACATGACATCACGAGGTGATCCCACACAATGTACCCACAGAGGGCGACCACTTAACTGGAGAACTGACAACGATAACTTCACTAAATATGACGATTGAGGATGACCTGATCAAAAGATCTGAGGTTGATGAGTTCCAAAACAATTTAAGTAGTGAGTTATTTAATGCGCAATGAAAAAATATAATACAAAAAACTCAGATCAGACAAAATGACCCCAATTGGATAAATAATTATTTAAAGAATATTACTAGAAAAGGGAACTATAGGTTGGAGTATAAATCGTGGTGAAGTTTTCCTCTGAGATTATTATAAGGTATTGGCCGGTAGGGTTAAGGCCGAGATAAGAAAAGCAAAGAGGAATAATGAACTGAAGGTAGCAAGGGAGGGAAGTCAAACCCAAGGGATTCTTTCAAATGTATCTAACTAAAACACGAGAAGATTGGACCAATACAGTCAGATACCGGCGAGCTAACTGATAACGACGGAGAAATGAGCAATAATCTGAATAAATATTTTTCAACACTTTTCACCACCGAAAATTTAAACATGATACCCGAGGCACCTACTATATACCGAGATAGTAAAGAAAATAGATTAAGCGAGATAGTAGTGCCTGGTAGCGATGTCAGTAAGCAAATAGACAAGCTAAAGCCTAATAAATCACCAGGTCCCAATGAGACATTTGCCAGAGTATTAAAGGAATGTAAGGAAGAGCTTAGCATGCCCTAAACAAATGTGTTTAACATGTCCTAAAAACGGTGTAGTACCAGAATCCTGCGGGATAGCGAATGTAATACCGATTTTCAAGAAGGAGATAGATCACTATCCTCTAACTACCGTCCAATCAGCTTATCATCAATTGTAGGCAAATTATTGTTAGCAATAATTTAGAACTCTATTCGAAATCACCTGGAGAAGAACAAGTTGATCAATGATTCCCAACATGGCTTCAGAAGCGGGCGTTCATGTCTAACTAATCTAGTATGGGTTGTTGTTGCTGTTGCCGAGGAACAGTAGTCGCCTTCAGGCAAGATGTTCGATGTAGGATGCCCTTACTTCAGTCGGATTAATATCTATGCGGAATGCTCCCAAGGATGGGACGCTCCAGGTAGAGAGAGTGTGGGGTCGCCGATTAGCTCTCGACACCGAGCCCTGCCGCGGCTCTAGAGTATTAGGTTAGGTTGGTTGATGGCGTCCGTCAAGTCATCGCTGAACTGTGTGACAGACTGTGGCTCGTATGATCTATACCATGCTGTCATATATTTGAGGAACGTTTTACATAATGACATGCACAAAATAACGTGCCGACGTATATGGTGAGTATGGTCTCTTTGGGGACCTAGTAAGAAACGGCGATGGCTTACCTCTAGCCTGTCACTGATAAGACCAGCACTTAGAATGTTGTCAAGCATCCTAACTATAGTATGTGTTGGACCTTGTGGAGTGTGGGTAATAATGGCGGAGGTATTGACGAAGTACTAAGCGTGTCCCATTAAGTTGCTTCCGCCAGGGGTCGAAGATCAGGAAGACGAGCATTAAAATTGCCCAGGCATAATATTCATTAATCAGTGGGGTTTGGGAGCTGTTCAGGTCTCATGGTTTGTCCGTGATCTTAGACGTTGTAGAGATGAATGTGACTGCCTGCCACGTTGAGTTGCAGGAGTTGATATTGGGTGACCTCGTTGTGGCTCGTTCTGATCAATTTGTGCTGAATGGTTGAGAAGTACATAACATATCCTGGAAGAAGCTTAGGGCGTGAACTGGGTGCCTCTCATAAATGGTTCTTGTAGAAGAACGACGAAACAGTAGAGGGTGTTGAGACGGGCGATGAACCCGTACAGTATATTCCAGGATAGAAACGTGAGCTGCTCTAGATTATGATGAGCGAGAGGTCTTTGCCGGTTATCTATTGCGAGTTATTAGTGGAGGTTATTCGAGTGCCGGATTGGTGTCCATTTGCTTGAGTTGGGATTTGGCGGTCTTTCCGATGGGAGAGTGAGTAGCCAGCGTAGTTGGCAAAGTGATGGCAAAGGAATTCATGTTAACGAGTCATTAAGTATAATTTTGGAGCATATGATTCTGTTTTCCTAGCTCAAGTTTCTGTTTACCATGATCATAACCTACTTTCTCATCTCGTTGGAATTGTGTTGTTTCCATTCATCTTGATCAGCCGTTATCGATCATGTCTGCCCTTCTTGAACTTCTCTTCCGCTTTCTGTTGAATGGCGGATTCAGCCAGTTTCCGAGTTTGTCATACTTGTTGTTTTAAGTCTCTTTCCTGTTGTATTCCTAAATGTTCCTGCATTGCCTTCTTAAGGTCCGTCAGCTAGGTGTTGAGTGAGGCGATTTTGTTCTTAAAACGTAGTATATGAATCTTGTCAGTGGTGAGTGGAGGAGATACGAGAGGCCTGGGAACCTATTTGGAATTGCAAGACGACGTGTGGCACAGCCATACCAGACGTTTCTCCCACCTTACCACAGCAAGGACACTTCCATTTCGTCGTAACAGGTAGCTCGCCGTTGTCGGGAATGTCTGAGGCTGACTTGGAGCGCATGGCTAAAAGAAGCTCACACTGCGAGAGTCGTGAGACCCCGAACACCAGTCGCATAGCTCTTATAGGCGCGAAATAGGTAAACATTTTTGGAAATAGAGTAGTGGACGAGTGGAACAAGTTACCAATATCATCATTAATTCGAATACGCTGGATAGCTTCAAACATAGGTTGGTTGGATATATGAGCAATAGGGTTGGGTGTAAATGGGACTGCCCAGTATGGGCTAATAGCCCGCTGCTTTTTCCATTCTTATGTTCTTATGTTCTTATATCCAGCATGAGTTGATATTCTACGTCCAGTCCTCTAGCATTTGAAGCAGGAGACAGGCTGGAGTCCATGAGGGTGAGTTGGTATGGTGGGAGACAGGGATATAATCAAATTGATATAAGGAGGAGGGGTTCAGTTCCTCAAAGGATAACAATGCTGTTGAGTGGCTGGCCATTTTTCATGAAGCGTCGGGTTTGAAACACTCCTGAAGCTCATGAACCAAATTGTGGTCAACTCCGTGGGAAAGCGAGTCACCAGATATTCAAGTAGCTTTCGGTTGTGGACGGGCTGGCCAGCCATTATGTGGATGGCCAAGTATTCAACAGCGACAACAACATCGATGATATTCTTCCGGTTTCTGGCTATAGGCGGCCTGAGACTGCGGTGATGAGGCCTTGACTTCCCCAGCATCGGCTCTGGCCATAAATGTATGTAAAAGAAAAGTTTCACGCAAAACCTAACCTAACCTAACCCAACATTTACCTAACTATACCTTACCTAACTAACCTAATAACCTAACCTTACCTAGTCTAACATTTACCTAATCTTACCTAGCCTAACCTTACCTAATTTACCTTACTAATTACCTAACCTTACCTAGCCTAACCATACCTAACCTTACCTAACCTACTAAAGCTGTAATTTTGATATTTTATGATGGTAATCGACGCCTCAAATAAAACGGAACAAATTTTACCATATACAAATTAATTTTCATTTATTCCGAGAAACAAAAATAAAAAGTTATCCTTATTCAGTAAAAACCTCACTTTTTGAGGTTTAATCTGCAGTTTTCTATCAAATTTATTTAATGCGACATACGGTGAACGAAGAAGAGAACCAGGAAAACACAAACATCTTGACTAAGTTGAGTTTCTTTAATTACTAACGTTTCGGAAAATCATAGAAAAATTTAAAAATAGAATATATAGACTAATTGTGAGTGTCCTTGACAGCAGCTGCCTCCTGTGAGACTGTTATGACAAGCAGCTGCAAGGATGTCTGGCAATATACAGTATGCGTGACTGAATGTATGTGTGTCTACACGTACCCGCATTCACATCGGGCTGTGTACACGATAGTGTGTGTGTATAGGTATGTGTGTTGATATGGGTGAGTGGTTGCGCATGATGGTTCCGTGAACGAGCTACAGGAGGCGGGAGTGACCACACAAAGAGGTGTTATGACAGTCCGCTTCTGTCAGCCAATTATCGCTTAATAATGATAAAACTAAATAAATTAATTTTATATATCAATTTGTTGTCTGGTTCCTTGTTCTTTTAGCTAACATCTGTTTATTTAGCTTGTCTTTTACTATAAACAGTCGAGTGTTACATAAGATACACAATTATTTGCATAACAGTCGGTGTTTGTTATGACCAAGCAGTGGTGGAGACAGGTGACATATCACCTCCTGATGCTAGATGCTACACCTGCTCTATTAAATGCTCTATTGCAATTTGCAGTTATGATTTAGACACAACAAAAAAAGTGATCAAGAATAACTTACCGTACGTACAAATGGCTTGTCAATTACCGATATACTCATATTAAGTATTATGTATATATAAGTATCAAATTCACGTTGTGTACATGAAAACACAAGGAGAGTAAATACTAGATATATAGATAATTAGCATGAAAATTATCGTAATTTTTGTTTGCATTATTTATTAATATTTACTTCTAAATGATACATTATGATATATGTCAGCCCCACCACCTCCACACTCACAGAGATCAATCAGCCTAACAACTTCTAATACCAGAAACGCAATTGGTTAAAATAAGCTGAAGTACAAGAAACATTATGATTACAACATCAAATAACACAGACTACTTTACCTATGCATATTCACAAGGAAAAAGATCCTCTACCTAAACTTTGTTTCCAAACTGATATTATGTGAATGGTAAGGCAGAGTCTCAGTGTTAATTGTGGGGCTATTGGACATCATTTTTGTACTTAAGATCAAATCAACCAGTGAGGTTTATTTTATGTTCAATTCTTACGAGGAATACTCAATGTAGGAACCTTTGTGGTGTGGACTGTTTGGCTTGTCACTATAATTATCTCTCATGTTGGGGTGTTCAGGCCGGGTTCCAAAACTATGAAGAATTAAATAGACCCAGACGTATTCAACCCATAAGCAACTATCAAGTATGTACTACTACATACACATGGATAATAGAGCAGATCAATAATATATACTTTCTAAACCTCCATACAATAAGAATACACTTTAAAATTATCTCTTATATGTAGAGAGAAAACTAAAATTATAAAATTACAGTTAACATTATACAGTACATACCAACTATGACTAAAACTAATGTCAAACTACAAATATGCAACAACAAACAAGAGAAACATGATAAACTATCACTAGAGCTCCTGAAGGTGTAACAGTGGTCACCTGTGAGGCCGTATCTGGAGGAGGTGTCGCCCCAACGTCGTGAAGCAGTGTAGGGTAGTGGACGTCGCCGAAACCAACCCACCTCCTTCCTGCGTTGCACCAGCCCTCGCCCACTTCCGTCACCACCCCGAAGAGGAAAAACGAGGTTCCTGGCACTAAAGCAGCTAATCGCTCGCTCACACCTGTAATAGAGAAATAAATTTTATAGTCATGAACAACTTCAGCAGCAGAAAACCCGTCAACATACAACAAACACGTACAGCTGGAAATTGGTATGAACATTTTATATCAGTCAATACCTATATGATAGCTCCAATACATACAGCAGACACAACGTCACAACAACATGATTACGAACCTTATATGTAAATACAGTAAACACTTTAATTTGTCTATAATGTGTCCTTTATATTATTTATCTGGTATTGCAGATAATTTATAAAAAATCTATAAAATAATTGTTTCACGAAGGTTTATGGAAGGTCAGTTTACAGGAAAGGTATTCATAGAAGATTATGATTCCAATTTTGTATTCCTCAAGATATTTTTCTTGGCCTCAGACAGCCAGGCTAACTACCAAACAGAGGACAACGAGAAGGTCACACCACAAGGCTCACGCCGTATTAAACATCTTCCTTGAAGAGGGTCAGTCCAACCCGAGTTTTTAACTAAATGAGTCTGAGGGACACCGCAGTACAGTATAACTAATTCCAATAAAATTAATTTATAATATTGGAATTAGTTAATTTTTACCCTCCACACCACCCCGTTAAGTACTGCACTGGGGACTCATTTAGTTAAAAACTCGGGTTGAAACACGACGACCCTCTTCAAGGAAAGATGTTTAATAATACGGGCGTCAGTTACTCTGATTTACTATATCACTAGCCTCATGACCTTGTGGCACTGTGGTGAGGTCATGAGGGTGTATTACCAGTGTAAGACGGATGGCGAGACAGAGGAGGAGAGAGAAGAGGCGAGATCTCTTAATGTAAATATATAACTACCCCCAGCCTGGGTCTCCGTACTCACAAAATAAACCTGTCAATACTTGGTAAAATAAGGTTGTATGAATGTTGATTGTGATTGGTGGATCTATTTTCGTTGTATTACTCACTGTCAGGATAAATATTAAACAAACCAAAGGTAACATTTTTATATAATAAGCTAATCATCATTGTTTTGAATCGTGAGAAGTTTCCAACCAGTTCGATATTTGCTTAAATAATGAAGAAAATTTGATGCGAGAATCTTGTGGCAGCTGTGGTTGTGAGGAGTTGCTTGGTATATTATCTTCGTAAAAACTGACTTTGTTGTTCTTAAGTGAAAATGTTTACTAATCATAAGATGACATCACATAACACTAACAGATGACTGGTGACCAAGTCCTAAGTTACATCAATATTGTTCAGTTCTGGGGTGTTGGAGAGGTTATTTGTTTCTCCCGATGTGTAGTTAGAATTTCATTTTCACCTGGTGAAGTTGTTAATCTTGTTTTTACATCTAGTAGGCCGGTGGGCGGTGAGGGCTGCGTGCCGTGACCACTGACGACGGGCCACCCACTTGTCACTATCTAACATTAATTTCCATTTCCTTTCGATTTTAAGTGTCACTTTTGTATATCAGATGATCGTCAATCTTTACACTGTATTGTTGGTGGGAGCGTGTTGATAATTCTTGCTGGGGAGATGAGGAAGTGGGGCCTACAGACTGGCAGCTGAATCCATAGTCTAAACTCTAAAGCCTAAAAGTAAATGACTATGGGCGCATCACCCAGAACAGGGCCTAGTACAACCACAAACCATGAGGACTGAAAACGAAATTTGAATTAATTAAATTAAGCCACTTGCAGCAGCTGGTTTATTGTGCACCTATACTCATCCTGTGAGTGGTAGCAAAGGATTTCAAGTATGGTTTACAAGGGTCAGAATAACTAACCTCGTGGTCAGGATATCATGGCACTGAATAACACATTATTTCGAATAAATTCTTTGTTTAGTTCTATACATAAAGGGTAACTTATTCGCAACTGCGTGAGAAAGAAGTGTGAACAACATGTCTGGCCACACAGTTTATTAATCACATTTGCATGAAGTAATCATCCATTGTGTTTGATTCTATACATGGGAACTGATATAGCTACTATGCAAAAATGGATAATCTTAATATATAAGCTATCTTGCCATTAGAGATGAAGTGTTGTGCCATTACACACAAAGTGCTTGAACCTGTCTCAAAGGTTCTATCTTCACACAGTCGAGGACACAGTGCACAATATTGTACATATTCCACACACTTTATACTTATCTTATTCACATCTGCTTAAGGAATATACTGCCAGAAATACTATATCCAACAACCCACAGCGTTTACAACAACGAATCTCGTTGCTTGCTCCATATACAGGTTTCACTTCATACATCTCATCATAGTAAACAATGGAAAATAATGGGCTTCACTGGTCTTTACATCAAATTCATCATTAAGTTCCTCCTAATACACATTTATTCTACTTGATAGACCCAGATTGTATTCAACAGTAAGTTTGCCATACGTCCATCCCGGACATATCCAATTTAGGTCTCAAATCTTCATCCGGAAGAATACAAAAATTCTTCAAAAGTCCAATTTCACGCTTCCATCATTTTCTCACGGAAAAAAAAACATAAAACTGTAATGACAAAAAGATGAAAATTAAACCGTAAGAGATCTCGTTCAGTTTCGTCAGCTGATAAGTCACTTGTACGCCTGTACGGTGTTTGTCAACAGCTGTCAAATATTTGATTGATAAAGGGTAGAAGTTGATGAAGTCATTTTGACCAAGTTTAAGCAACTGCGGCAGTTTGTGGAAAATTACAAGTGATGAAGGAATTTAGTAATCTGCCAACTTTCTGAAAGTGGACCAGATACTTTGAAAAATCAAACTATTAGTCATCCTCCAAAGATTGCTAAATTGCCGCAGATACCTTTACTGCTATATCATCTCGCAATGCAAATGGTAATAATACTAACGGTTTATTGAAAGAGCATAGCAGCTGAAGCAGAAAAAGTTTTTCACTGATGCAAAGTCAATGGACAAAGGAAAGAACAAATTAGTGTTAAACAATGAAAGGCATTCTGACTGTACAGTACAACTTCAAGAAACATCTTGCAGTGACTTCTATACCTTTCTAAAACAATCAGCCAATACTGAAAAAGATCCGATCTACAGAAAGAAGTATGCATGGGCGCACCAGGTCACACACAGTGGGGGAAAGGCAACCTTCAAAGGGAATGAAGATGTTCAGCTTTAAGCAAAAGATGCTGGGATTTTTTAAGATTTCTGTACCATGTATGATGTATATAAGCCTGTGTGTGTGTGTGCCAGGGGGGGATGTCTTCCAGGAGCGTCCTCTTTTGAATGTTCGAATGTAGCAGCCCTATTCAACAGTGTCTTTTGTTGGTACTTGAGTTTGGCGAAATCACTCTGTCATGTTCTTTGCAGGCTTATGAAATCACAACAGTTTAGTCTCGACACCCTTTCAACAAGATGAAGTGTGTAATAATAATAATAAACGGTTTATTGAAAAAGGAGTGTGTGTGTGTGTGTGTGTGTGTGTGTGTGTGTGTGTGTGTGTGTGTGTGTGTGTGTGTGTGTGTGTGTGTTTATGAACAAACGCCTAACAAAAAAACGATTTCATTAAACCTAATTAATTTTATCAGTTAGGTGTTCTTGCCCTGAAAACAGGATTCCAAGTTTAGTAATGTAGATCAAAAGGGTTGACTTGTAAACAACTTCAACAAATCCAATGTTTTTCTTCGTCGCCGGTGGCTATGTAACCATTCACCTGGGTCCACCAGTGCAGTATAGCCTGAATAATCTAGACATACCTAACTTTCATTGACCTGGTTTTAAATGTCTACTTGGTTAGCGCTCATTCTCCTATACCTTTGGAGTGAACCAAGAGCACTAGAGCCTTGCCTCACATACAAACCATATATACAAACAGGGTAGGAATGCCCCGGCCTTCGTGATTGTGGTGATGCTGGTAGTGGTATTGGTGGGGGTGGTGGAGGTGATGGGAGGCAGGTGGTAGCAACTGGCAACAGATCACACATACGCAGCGCCGCGACCATAACTGTTCACACTGCTCCGCTACCCTCAAGCACTCCCACAGGGACACTTACACCAAGTTCCTCGCCTACTGATTCTCTTTACCATGATGGCTTAGCTCTACAGGGCACAGGCTCCACGCTGCCCGCTGGCTACATTCTCGCCGTGACCCGTAGTCGTTGTGAGCGTAACACTGGCCTAGACATTGTAGGAGTGCTAAGGTAGAGCAGGGGCGCGCGGGCAGCCAGAGCAAGGAAAGACAGCGTGGGCGTATCAACCGCCCGCCAATCAAACTACACGCAGGGTAAGTGCCATATCTTCACTATGTCTCTTGCATAATCACGCACTGTTTAACGATATCACATCTATACCCATGCCCCTGAACGACAAGAACATAAACTGTGTGTGTGTGTGCGTGTGTGTGTGTGTGTGTGTGTAACAATACAAATTAACGGTTTTATTGAAGAGCACCTTAGCAGCCGGAAGGCTGAAATATAGTTACATAATTGGGAATGGGTCTCTTTATTAAGAAATAATATACAAGTAATATGTGATAACAAATATGATATATAATAACTAGGTGAGGGGCAGGTCATACTACAGGGCATTTCAACAGTGAAGCAGCACAAAAAGGAAAGATTGACCCAGGGGTGAATACACTGGTTGATTACAAGTTATTGATATAATTTTTTACAATGTGGTTGGGACTGGGCTGTTCTTATAGCGATGAAACATCTGCTCGTATGGGGCTGGATGTGAATTTATGGTGTCGAACCTTGAAATTCGCGGACGAGGGATCTCAGGAAGGTAAATGAGCCCGTGTTGAGGATGGTGCAGAAGCTTTTTACCAAATTTTTGAGAGCGGTCGTGGTGATGGTCAGAGAGTAGGAAGTAGAAGAGGAAGAATAATCTTGTAATGCCCTCTTTTGCACTTTTCTGAGTTTACGTTGTGTGGCATTTGGGGAGGGAGGGATCCTTGAGGCAGGGAGGCAGACGTGAGCTTGCAGGAAGTCTGAATGTTGAGCGAGGGACTCGAGTCGGCGGAGGAGGTGGAGACGAAGGAGGATTTGACAACTTCACTGACGTGTGTTTGCAATTTAGTTTGTTTAGTGACGCCGAGGAGCTTGGAGTCTACAACCTGGAGTGTGTTGGGGCCTAAAGTAATGGGAGGTGGGACAACGTCGTAGGAGAGGTTAATGTGCATAACCATGGTCTTGGTATGATTGATGGTGACGTGGTTGTTGGTACCAATTTTGGAGACTGTTCAATAAATCCTGGAGGGCGGTATAGTCGGGAGCCGAGTTGTTGACAATGATCCCAATGGTAGAGTCGTCGACATATTTCCAGCGAGCAGGGTTTCTTAAGGCATCATCAATTAGCATAAGGAAGCAGAGCTCTCCCAAATTGGTGCCTTGGGGGACGCCACAGGTGAGTGACTGAAAAGTGGAGACATCCCCTCGGAAGTGTACGGCTTGGTGTCGGTCACTGAGGAAGTCTGTAAGCCATGGTTAAGACTTCTTCGAAACCCGAGGTCGATAGCTTTGTTGATTAAATTGTGGTCTACTAAGTCAAATGCTTTGGTGAAGTCAATGAAGGCGACAGCCACAGACGTTTTTCGTTTTTCCAGATGGCGGTATATGGATCAAGAAAGCTGACAAGACAGTGAGTGGTGGAGGAAGTTTCCACATTGCCAAATTGCTCAGGATCTAAGGCGCCTGCAATATAAGCATAAGCCCGGTCAAACACGAAACTTTCACAGATTAAGCTGTGTATTGCGGTGATTGCAATGGGTCGTAGCTAATTTAAAGATTGTGGGCTGGTTGACATAGGCACTGGTGACACATATGAGGTCTTCCAGTCAGCTGGGCATCTTGCTTGATTGAGGGAAGCATTGATGATGGAGCAGAGGGGTTCAGCTAATTCCGGGGAGAACTCTCTGTAGAGTTTCATTGGTAAGTCAAAGGGGATGGTGGAACGCTTTGACTTCAATTTGTCCAGACGTTTTGCTACTTCAACTTCTTCTACCAAGTCAGTGGGAAAGGGGCCTGGTAGGTAAGCAGGGAAACTGGTTATGTCAAGCCGGGGGAGCATCTGGCATATAGTTGCAAAATGGTTGTTTAATTGCTCAGCTGCGTCACCATTAGTGAGATGGCTAAGGAAGGGAGGGGGTGTGTCTCATTGTTTAGTCCACAGAGTTCTTTAAGCTTACCATACCACTGACTGATGTTGGTCTGCTTCAGGTGTTGCATCTTAGTTGGGTAGTGGGACTTCTTTGCAGTGCGTCTTTCAAGGATGACTTGGTTGAAGGGACCTGTAGCGGTTGTGGTCATCTAGATAAAAGGCACTGTCTCTGTTGCATAAGTCTTTTGATCCGAGGTGTGATCCAGGGCGAGTGGGCTAGGTGTGATCTGACGGACTTCTCGGGGAAGAAGTGTGCGAGCTTCCGTGGTGGTGTTGGTATAATTTATCCATTTGGTGTTTACGTCCTCCACACTGAGTACTTCAGCCCAGGGATGGTGAACTATCCACTGCCCGAAGAGACGCACTGCAGAGTCAGTAATCGGCCTGTAGGTCTTGATGTAAGGTCTCTGTATTTGGCTGGAAGTGGCAGCTGGAGACCAGAGCACCGATAGGTGTGTGCTACACACAATAGGAGGCATTGGTTGAGGTGGTTGGTACTGGTCCGCTAAGTCAGTTAAGATAAGGTCAATGGTATTTTGAACGTGTGTGGGACGTTCACAACTTGTGATAGTGACAGCTGGTTCAGGATATCAGTGGTGTCAAGTTCGTCAAGTCCCCGCATAGTACTAGCTTGGCCAGGTACCTAACTCTGAGGTGGTCTGAGGTGGTAATGAGGTGATTGATAAGAGTCTCTCTGGTGGGTGAGCGGGGCGGATGGTATGCCACACAGTATGTGATAGAGGCAGTGTGGCGCGGGTGGGCCCGTGGTACGACCCGTACCCATAATGCCTCTACATCAGCTGGGACTAGAACTAGTGCCGGATTTAGACCTGTGGAGGCCCATGGGCAGCCTCTTTGTGGAGGCCCCCCTCATTATAACTACCCAAGAGGGTGGGGTGGCGAGTGGAGCGAGCCTAAACACCTGAGGTTCCGGGGGGCGCTGTAAGCCCCCCGGGAAAATTTTGAAATTTCAACACTTTGGAAAATTTTGAAGCCATCTGCAGTTATATTGAGGAAATTAGAACATTGAGAAATTTTAATTAACTGTATATTTATTAATAGTGTACAAATTCCCAACACACACACCCACACACACACACACACACACACACACACACACACACACACACACACACACACACACACACACACACACACACACACACACACACTACATCCTTGACCACCGAGGGATCAAGATACCTGGCGTCCCTCTCGAGCAGCCAGGTCAGTGTTGGTTATCCACAATTTCACTGGAATACTATTTCATTTGAAAGAAATGGAACCAGTGCAAACAGAGGTGAACAGTGGTGAACAGTTAAGCCAGTGAGAACTCACCATGAGGACCCTCACACATCTGGGAGGGAGCAATGTATATTTCTAAACTACAGAACTTTTTCAATAAACCGTTAATTATTATTATTATTATTATTATTATTAAAAGTGAGACATGACTGGAATCATTCATGTGGTTTCAAGTCGACCAGTCCTGATATAGCTACTACCGCACATGTCAAAAATTTGTGGAATTCTAAATATATTATTAGCAACACAAACAATAGCATTCATTAAAAATATACTGTTCATAGGAAAACCAGGTATTCATGAATTTCAAGGAGTGGCTAGCCTAATTTCTATCACGCTTCTTGCTGAACATAGTTTTACGTGATGGAATAGATAAACATGAATTTTAAAGAATGAAGATAAAAATACTCCAAATGAATAAACAAATAAATAAAATATTGTAATATGTGGAGGCCCCCAGATTGTGGAGGCCCCTGGGCAGCTGCCCACTTTGCCCACTCCTGAATCCGGCCCTGACAAGAACATCCAGGCGTGGCGGCCGTAGTTCATCTTGACAGAAGAGGGCAACGCCCCCTCCGCGTCCATGTGAACAAAAGTGATGAAAGAGTGTGTGTGTGTGTGTGTGTGTGTGTGTGTTTGTTCTGTGTAAATAATTATAATAATAATAATAATAATAATAATAATAATAATAATAATAATAATAATAATAATAATAATAATAATAATAATAATAATAATAATAATTAACGGTTTACTGAAAAAGTTCTGCAGCCCGAAGACTGAAAATATACATTGAACATAAATGACTTATTACGTACATTGGTGGTTTAACAACAGCCTGCATTAGAGAAAGGTAAAGGAACATACCATGAACATACAGATTAATGTTGGTGTTGAACAGCAAACTCTTAGTGTAGTAACTCCCTCCCAGATGGTGTTAGGAGGGACCTCACGTGGTGTAGTAGTTCCCTCACAGATGGTGTTATGAGGGACCTGACGTGGTGTAGTAATTCGCCTCACAGATGGTGTTATGAGGGACCTCACGTGGTGTAGTAATTCCCTCACAGATGGTGTTATGAGGGACCTCTCGTGGTGTAGTAATTCCCTCACAGATGGTGTTATGAGGGGACTGACGTGGTGTAGCAATTCCCTCACAGACGGTGTTATGAGGGACCTCACATAGTGTAGTAATTCCCTCAGAGATGGTGTTATGAGGGACCTCACGTGGTGTAGTAATTCCCTCACAGACGGTGTTATGAGGGACCTCTCGTGGTGTAGTAATTCCCTCAGAGATGGTGTTATGTGGGACCTCACGTGGTGTAGTAATTCCCTCACAGATGGTGTTATGAGGGACCTCTCGTGGTGTAGTAATTCCCTCACAGATGGTGTTATGAGGGACCTCACGTGGTGTAGTAATTCCCTCACAGATGGTGTTATGAGGGACCTCACGTGGTGTAGTAATTCCCTCACGGATGGTGTTATATGAGTGAGGTGTGGTCTCAGGCTTTCCTATCGTAGACGGATTAACACATCCCTGGTTGTTGTTGGGTCTCACGGGCAGTTATCACTGGGTACCTGGGACCTCAGTGTGTGAAGTTTAACTTGGGTACGACTTTGGTTCTCACTGACTTAAGCACTGTTCACCACTGTTCACCTCTGTTCACCTCTGTTCAACACTGGTTCCATTCCTATCCTAAATGAAATTGTATCTTCTGGCGAGAACTTGTTGATATTCCGGTGGGGTGGAGGGTTCAGGGGAGGGAGTTGGTATGGGCCATCTTAACAGTTGACCTGGCTGCTCCCAGAGGAGCGCCAGGTACGTCTTGTCTTCTGACCTCACTAGGGGAAAGGTCACGGCAGGGTTAGCTCCCGAGGGGTAATTATCAGATATGGCCAGTGCTATGTGCGGTCTTGGGTATGTGAGTTTGTTGACCAAACTGGAGTGGTCCATGGAAGAATTGGCGAGGGCCAAGGAAGAAATTGAGAGGACCACGTTGGAGAACCTGAAATTAAAGGAAGAGCTGGCGAAATTAAAAGGGGAGCCAGTGTCTGACGAAAACTCAAGCGAGTGGAAGGTGGTGAGTAGTGGGAAGATGAAGCTGGTGGTGAAGAAGTACACCAAGGATACGACAACAACGACAACAACAGCTAAGTGTACCAACCCGTTCAGTCCCTTGATAGACGAATTGGACGTTAGTACAGTCAGGGACAGGGATGACAAGAAAGGTATAAAAACTTTAATTGTTGGTGACTCACAGGTAAGGTACTTGGACAGGGCTTTTTGTGGTAAAAACAAAAATAGGATGAGGGTGTGTTTCCCAGGAGCTGGGGTGGGGGATATAATTGACAGGATGGACAATATCTTGTCTGGTAATGGGAACAAACCCATTATCTGCCTCAGTGCAGGAGGCAATGATATTGGCCGGTGTAGGAGCGAGGAGCTTCTTGATAAGTTCAAGGCAGCTATAGATCGTATTAGGACTAAGGGAGGGATCCCTATCATATGAGGTGTCTTGCCTAGAAGGAGAGTTGGCAGTGAATGGATGTCAAGGGCAGTTGGTGTCAACGACCGTCTTGGCAGATATTGCAAGTCAATATTAGTCCCATTCATTGACAACTGGGACAACTTCTATGGCAGAAGGGACCTTTATGCTAGGGATGGGGTGCACCTGTCTAGTGATGGAGTAGCAACCCTGGCTGGAGCTCTAGAGGGGGCAGTTCAAAAGATATCGAAGTCTTTAAACTGCTAGGAGAACATATGAGCACGGGGGTGGAGGAGACTGCAGTGGGAGCGGGTAAACAAAGTGAAAGATTACAGGGAAATAGTGTTAGGAATGATGACAAAACTAAATTAGACAAGGAGTTTAAAACTAAACGCGGTAAAGGGAGGACTCAGAACACGACAAACTTTAATGTATTCTATGCGAACAGTAGAAGTATGAGAAACAAAATGGATGATATTAGGTCCTTGGTATGTACCGAAAAAATCGATATAATAGCATTCACTGAAACATGGATCAACCTAGACACACGTGAGTTACCAGTCGAATACCAAATTGCGGGTTACAAACTGTTCCATACTGATAGGCAGACCAGGAAAGGAGGCGGAGTAGCAATCTATGTTTGGGATAATCTCCTTTGTGACAAACTAATGCAGCGCATTAAATCCCTCAGAACCCTTGTTGGCAAGGGCTATGGAATTAACATCACCTATGCTCGTACTTTCTATCTTCATTTCATTCGTTCTGTAGTTGACTATCATGCTCTCCATCTTGTGACTATTCCGCCTAAACAACTCAACAGCCTTGAGGTAGTGCAAAATGAAGCCATGCGCATCATCCTAGGCTGCCCAAAATCAACCAGAATTGTAAACATGAGGAAAGAGCTCGGACTGCCCTCCCTATCTGAGAGGATAGCTCTACTTAATACCATGTTTTGTGTCAAAGTTCTGAAGAACGATGGTTCTCAAACTACAGCTCAAACTGAGTTGATGTTCTATCTAAGTAATCCCGACCATCTCGCCAACCTTCCACAAAAGACTCTCTTTGGGGCGTGGCTTCATAAAAGTGTTACAGGTCTCTTGAAACTGAATGTCCCAATCACCCCAGACGAACCTATTAATGCCATTCCTCCTTGGCTGAATATATCAGTTCCTATTAATTACACTCCTGTTGGTAGTAAGCAAATGTTAAACACCGATGTGGTGAGATGTGTCACACTAGAAACTATTAACAGACACATAGAGAGTATTAAATCAAGTGAATGTTATGCTTTTACTGATGGTTCGTGCAGACAAACACAGGTAGAACAGGCTGTGCAATTGTAATATATAAAGAAAACGAGATGATAGTGTCAAACAAACAAAGGCTGAACAACTGGGCCAGCACAACACAAACTGAACTAACTGGAATCTACTTAGCCACAGACTACCTCAAAGAAAATGGAGGTGGGGTGATATTCTGTGACTCTCAAAGTGCTTTGCAATCAATGAACAGCCCGTCAGGCTCTATGTCTAAAGTTGCATGTGATATTAAAAGGAATGTGATAACTGCCAATGAGAACAACTTTCGTATCGAATTTGTGTGGATTCCGTCCCATGTTGGAATCAGTTATCATGACCGTGCTGATAGACTGGCCAATGAGGCATGTAAGAAAGAAAATGTTGACCGTGACCTTGGTCTGTCCAATGCTGTAATTAAAAACATTCAAGTCAGAATCATGAACTCTGATCTAGAAGAAGTGAGAAATGCAGAGAGACCTGACAGTTGTAGCATTAGTAAATATGACAAATTTTGTAACAAGAGGTACCGGTATGGCCAGCATAAGGACAGAACCAGACAATGTGATGTAGTCGTGGCCAGAATTAGGCTAGGATACAGACACATCTGGCAAGTTAGTAACGCTGTACCCATACCGGAACACTCAGCATGTAAACTTTGTGATAAACCTTTAAAGCATACACTTGAACACTATATTATTGAATGTGACACTGTCAAAGACTTCAGGCCACCTGACTTATTGTATCTTGAACTATGTAATTACTATATTGAATCAGGTGTGCTTGAGGACATTCTTGCTGTTTATCCCAAATTTGCTAGCCCACACTGATTAGTCTTCAATTAGAATATGACTCCAATGTATGTGATCCACTGACCTGTATATACTGCTGGTGAATGTGATGTATTTCCTTCTTTGTGTACGAACCTCTGTCCTGCGTGGCAGTGAACAGTGGCATTACCCACATGAATCTGACCTATATATGAATATGATGCATTCTTTGTGTACGAACCTCTGTCCTGTATGGCAGTGGAAAGTGACATTACCCACATGAATCTGACCGACGTATATGTATGTATGTGTGCGTGTGTGCATGTATATGTGCATGTACGTGTATATGTATATGTATGTATATGTGTGTGTGTGTGTTTACATATATGTATATGTACTGTCAATGAATATGATGCAACTCTTTGTATACGAACCTCTGTCCTGCATGGCAGTGAACAGTGACATTACCCATATGAATCTGACCTATATACATTTATAGTTGTTAATGAATATGATGTATTTCTTTGTGTGTGAACCTCTGTCCTGCGTGACAGTGAGAAGTGATACCACCCTCAGTGTCAAGACCTGACTGAATTACTCAGAATAGGCAAACTGTACTACAAGCTCTGCCAAAAAAAATTTTTAAACAAAAGGGATAATCTACCCTCAGTGTCAAGACCTGACTGAATTACTCAGAATAGGCAAACTGTACTACAAGCTCTGCCAATAAATTTGTTAAACTAAAAACTACACAAGAAAAGTACTCCTGTGTATTATTGATATTGAATGAGATATAAAGAAAACCATTTGACTAGTCAATGAGTTTCTCCCTTTGGAACCACTGCTGTAGGGCTGTATTTTCCGAATAGAATGGTTTCCTTAGAGAGACATGGTAAACTCAAGTATACACACATTTATGTACACAAACTCCTATACTGTATAGAATATCCAAACATAAAATATACACGTAAAAAACTCTCTCTCTCTCTCTCTCTCTCTCTCTCTCTCTCTCTCTCTCTGTCAGATACAATACACTTGCTTGATGTGAAATTTTAATTGAGAGAAAATAGTAGTTCAAGAGGTCGGGCAGGGCTGGAAAGAGACCTGTCTTCCTGTGTATTCTTCGTCTTCTCTGGAATACATATATTAGTGCAGAACTAAACAATGCCTTCATATTGTGATGTAATTATACCGATGCATTTATTCACCAATAAAGATAAATATAAAGAAATTTGTTACATTTTAGTAAGTAAATCTAGTTTAAACATCATAGTCAGCATAAAATCTATTTCCTAATATTAGTGAAACACGGGACGAATGATGTTTCCTCGTTCTAATATAAGTTCTGGTATTTTTGTTTAATTCATCCATCAATGTTTAACAAATCACTGCCACTTTCCAAACACCATATGACTGTACTAATTAGGAGGCGTGAAGAAGGCAGCTGTATCAGTGTTGTGATATACCGCCAAAGGCTTCCCGTAAGCTGGTTGACACTTGGCACTATTGATCCTCTCAAAAGCATTAGAACACACTCGACTGTATTTACGCGGGGATGAAGTGTCAGAGAAGACCTGAGGGGGAAATAAAAATTGACATAAAACGCTTGTATTGTTCAGCCGTCGTGGTTTATGTCGTATTAAAAAACGATGCAATGCCTTAGAGCCTTGAGTAGAAGGCATTCAAAGTATCATTACTCTATTACCTCAGAGACGATGAGGTAATGTTTCAATAATTTGACACACATATTTTAATCCTCTATACTTGCCAACTGTAATAGCCTTTTGTGACCTACAACACCAGCTTTCGATGTTACATTCGCAACGGAGGTTGTTAGTAGTCAGTAAGGATACAAACATTCCATTGCATCCTTTCTGCTTGTTTTCCAAGCGTAAGTAGTCACCACAACCGTGGGTGAAGCAGTCTGTGAAAACTAGGGAAGTACAGAGAAGAAAAAGTCAACAAATACATTCTTTGACAACAGTGTAAAGTAAAAAATGTTGGCTGGTGCTGGAAGGCGGAGGTACGCGTTTGTATGTAGGTCCAAGTGACCCCTGGTTGAGGTTTATTCCACGCCTCCGATAACGGTCAAGAGGGGACGTGATTGGAAGGAAAAGTGGGGAAGCTTTGGGGAGGGGCATCCTAGCCAGCCAAACCAAGTCAGACAAGTTAACCAGTGATCTAGTCCTCCTACACTAAAATACGTTAATCGGAATGGAGAGTGACGAAGCCTTACGTGTGAGGGAGAAGTATAAATATTCGTTTAGTTTCCACCCGCAACCAGCCCCCACCCTTATTGCCCGATTATCTGTCAATACTTCCTTCACACTACTAGCACATCCCTGATCCAGCCTTACACCCTCCCTCCACTCCTCCCCGACCTCTGCCACATAACAGAGCAGCGACACCCATTCTGTACCACAATATATCCCTATTAAACCGTCAATTCCAACCTAGTTGTGACTTGATGGCTGCTCAGTCCTCCCATGGTAACATAAGTACTAGGGATTATCCTGCTACACATTTTCCTTTCTTCAATCAGTTAAGAACATACAAACAGTACTCCACCCCGTCAACCTAAGTGCCAAAAGTTTAGGTGAGCAGCACGTCGAAGTCAGTGGTAGCCCAGGACGTCGTAAAAACTTTTGAGGGTGGTGGACAAGGGTATCAAAGGTCTAATGTGCCTGAGGTCGGCTAGTCGGATTCACTTGGTTTAAGTTTTCTATGAAACTGTGTGTGTGTGTGTGTGTGTGTGTGTGTAAAACACATGTTTCTCGGTCATACTGAGCATCGAGTATTAACCAGGTGATATTTTCCACCAAGAGATAAAATGTGCACCCGGGAGCTAAGCTTCAGTAGCTGGTGCGGGGGCAGACATAACCAGTCTCCCTCAGAACTCGGTAAGAGGGAGCATATGTCATGACGACCTAGGTGTGTCACGACGACCTCGGTGTGTTACGACGACCTTGGTGTTTCATGACGACCTCGGTGTGTTATGACGACCTAGGTGTGTCATGACGACCTCGGTGTATTATGACAACCTCGGTGTGTCACGACGACCTCGGTGTGTTACGACGACCTCGGTGTGTCATGACGACCTCGGTGTGTTATGACGACCTCGGTGTGTCATGACGTCCTCGGTGTGTTATGACGACCTCGGTGTGTCACGACCTCGGTGTGTCGTTACGATCCCGGTGTGTCACGACGATGTCGGTGTTCATCGACCTTCGGTGTGTCACGACCTCGGTGTGTCGTTACGATCCCGGTGTGTCACGACGACCTCGGTGTGTCATGACGATCTCGGTGTGTCATGACGACCTCGGTGTGTCACGACGACCTCGGTGTGTTACGACGACCTGGTGTTTCATGACGACCTCGGTGTGTTATGACGACCTCGGTGTGTCACGACGACCTCGGTGTGTCACGACGACCTCGGTGTGTCACGACGACCTCGGTGTCCTACGACGACCTCGGTGTGTCACGACGACGTCGGTGTGTCATGACGATCTCGGTGTTTCATTACGACCCCGGTGTGTCACGACGACCTCGGTGTGGCATGACATCAGTGTGTCACAGCACCCTAAGCGAGTCGTGACATCTTCAATATGACACCTTTAATGTGTTATGACACCCTCAGTGTGTCATGGAGCCCCCAGTGTGCCATAACGCCCTCAGTGTGTTATGAAGCCCTCAGTGTGTCATGAAGCCCTCTGTGTCATGATGCCCTCAGTGTGTCATGAAGCCTTCAATATGTGATGATGCTCTCGTGTGTTTGGGTTTATGTAGTAAGTACAAAATAATTATAAACATTTCTTATAATATTCAGTGCTACAAATACTGTTGTTAAGCCTGAGTGTTTCGAGAACTTTATGCTGGGTTATGTGGTACCCGGTGTAACCCAATAACTTGTGAAACCAAAAGACTACATTTTCTGGGCTCTGGTCTGGAGATGTAAAGGCCACCGGATTGGAAGTGACATAGTAATTTACCAAGTCTTCCTGACCAGTGCTTTTTGGCAGATGAAAATCAATGACTGCGTCGTGGTTTCATTGTGTTTATCTGCTTGAATCTAAAATTTAGGTCGTGGTCTATGCAGCCGCAGTTGCCTGGTGAAATTAAATATAACATTAACATTTCCAGATCATGACTCCAGAATTCTGCTGCAGCATTGGCTGACATGTTAGCTTACTGTAGTGGGTTACAGACCATCGGTCGTTTACCCTGATGAACGATTCTCCGGAATGGGGATTAAGAGCTATATAGCCAGAAGTGACGTCTCCGATGGCATGGTTGAATTGTCTAGTTAACGAGTTGATGGAGCGCCTCCGCTCAGTTATACTCACACACTCGATCATTTTATGTCATGAAAATTTGGAAACGAGTATTAAGAACTATAAATATATTTTCGTCATGAATTTCAAACTCAGACAATGATTTATCGTCCGACGCTCTTATCTTTACGGCCCCGTAAACTGCATAAGTTTTGGCGAATTTTGCGAGACTTTCGTCATGCATACAAATTTTCTCATGATTGTCCTGGTTACTAGAGAATCCGCGGTCTGTGTTCACGGTGGGTACTCTGTCATCTTTAAAGTTTCAAGATGTTATTAGATTTGTACTGCTAATTGGTAGATCCGTGTTACGCTTTAGTCTTGGGCGTCTCGTCTACTCCACATGTCATGGTCGACCACGGCAGATGACGTATGAATCAACAAAGAGGCTTTATATTCTGTACAAGTGTATGAAACATTTATTGACAATAAACTGTTTAATTGAATTATTTGAAATTTAAAATCTAAATTTTTTTAGTTTTTTATATCGTAACCATATACCTCTACGTAGTACAGTACAATGACGAAAAAATGATAATGAATATATACAGGTAACTATGGACAGCTGGGAAACACGATGTTACTAAACCGTTCCCAAATTCCTAGAAACCGACAGAGAAAACTGTAAGTGGAAGTGACGGCTGTCATGTAACACTGAGAAGGCCAGTATATATTTCTCCATCTTTATTTTGTATTAAGGAATTCACTTGGACCAACCATGAAATATCGTGTACATACTGCAGGATGGGCTGCGGCCCTTTCCGGGGCCCAGTTATTCTCCCGAAAGTTTGGCCCTGAGTGGAGAAGCCGTCTTCTAGGAACCACCGAATAAGTGAATAACATGACACTAGTTACCATGATTATTTAATCCTCCAAAAGCCAAATAATGCACAAGAAATATACACACTACCCACCAAGAAAAATATACTATATGATATCTTGATTTACTTTTTGCTTTTATTAAGCGATAACAAAAGGCAGTGAAAGATAAAAAAAAAATCAGTGGACAGAAATATAGTAAACCAACACTATCGCGTCCTGGTCAACGGTAGTAACGTATTGATCGGTAATTATAAGTAGGCCTTCATTAACAGGGAAGCGACTGGGATTAGACGAGAATGAGAATAACAGCAATAAAAAACACTAGAATAATCAGTGTATTATATAATGGTCCTTCATGTGTGTGGGAGGAGTGTTGAAGTCACCAGTGGAGTAAAGGTAATAAATCACACGTGAGATGTTCCACCATAGCCAAGATGTAAACAACTTCGCTATAGTGAAGCCAAGAATATAAAAGATTGAAGAAAAAGGCGTCAGAAAATGTAAGCAAGAACAAAGTGGTGTAAAAGTCAGTGAAAGAGATACTGAAAGGTTGATGCTAAAATTATGGAGAGAGAGAGAGAGAGAGAGAGAGAGAGAGAGAGAGAGAGAGAGAGAGAGAGATAATAACAAAATATAGATTTAATAACCTTTGTAATAACCAGAGAATTTCCTCACCAGCTACGACTCGGAATTAGGAGTGGAAGGAAAGAGACTTAACCATGATGAGGGAGGTCGCCGGGTGACGTGTGGAGGATGGGGCGTGTTTAAACCTCCCAGAT
>NW_024723030.1:0-11228 GCF_018991925.1 Homarus americanus | reverse complement strand
CCTACCCCATCTCCCCCTCCCCTCGACATCAATCACTCGAAGATCATCTTGTTAGGTATATAAATACATCCGTTTCTGTTAAAGTTACCCACATTCTTAATACGCCCTGACGGATGGACGTACGGACTCGCAAGCTCGGATAACACACACACACACACACACACACACACACACACACACTCACCCACACACACACACACACACGCAGGGACAAACAAACATATTTCCTTTCTACATCCCCCCCACCCCCCGCCATGTGTTCACTATAAGTTCAGGAGAAGGACCTTGTATACCTGGTGATGGCATTGACCATTTTTGACCTTGACCTTTGACCTTGGCCATTATTATAAAGACGTGATAATGATGTTGTAGGATGATGGTGTTGTAGGATGATGGTGTTTTAGGATGATGGTGGTGTAGGGTGATGGTGTTGTAGGATGATGGTGTTGTAGGATGATGGTGGTGTAGGATGATGGTGGTGTAGGATGATGGTGGTGTAATATGATGGTGTTGTAGGATGCTGGTGTTGTAGGATGATGGTGTTGTAGGATGATGGTGGTGTAAGATGATGGTGTTGTAGGATGATGGTATGGGATAAGATGGTGTAGGATGATGGTGTTGTAGGATGATGGTGGTGTAATATGATGGTGTTTTTAGGATGATGGTGGTGTAGGATGATGGTGGGGAGGGATGATGGTGTTGTAGGGATGATGGTGGTGTAGGGATGATGGTGGTAGGATGATGTGGTGTTGGGTGGATGATGGTGGTGTAATATGAGCGGTGTTTTAGGATGATGGTGGTGTAGATGATGGTGGTAGGATGATGGTGTTGTAGGATGAGGTGGTAGGATGATGGTGGTGTAGGATGAGTGTGCAGGATGATGGTGGTAATATGATGGTGTTGTAGGATGCTGGTGTTGGTAGGGGATGATGATGGTAAGCAGAGGATGATGGTGGTGTAAGATGATGGTGTTGTAGGATGATGGTGTTGTAGGATGATGGTGTTGTAGGATGATGGTGTTTTAGGGTGATGGTGGTGTAGGATGATGGTGGTGTAGGATGATGGTGTTGTAGGATGATGGTGGTGTAATATGATGGTGTTGTAGGATGATGGTGTTGTAGGATGATGGTGTTGTAGGATGATGGTGGTGTAAGATGATGGTGTTGTAGGATGATGGTGTTGTAGGATGATGGTGTTGTAGGATGATGGTGTTTTAGGATGATGGTGATGTAGGATGATGGTGTTTTAGGATGATGGTGGTGTAGGATGATGGTGGTGTAGGATGATGGTGTTGTAGGATGATGGTGGTGTAGGATGATGGTGTTGTAGGATGATGAATTCAATTTGTAGAGATGATGGTGGTGTGGGGTGATGGTGTTGTGGGATGATGGTGTTGTAGGATGATGGTTGTGTGGGATGATGGTGTTGTGTAGGATGATGGTGGTGTGGGATAATGATGTTGTAGGATGATGGTGTTGTAGGATGATGGTGTTGTAGGATGATGGTGGTGTAGGGTGATGGTGTTGTAGGATGATGGTGTTGTAGGATGATGGTGGTGTAGGATGATGGTGGTGTAGGATGATGGTGGTGTAGGATGATGGTGGTGTAGGATGATGGTGGTGTAGGATGATGGTGTTGTAGGATGATGGTGGTGTAGGATGATGGTGGTGTAGGATGATGGTGTTGTAGGATGATGGTGGTGTAGGATGATGGTGGTGTAGGATGATGGTGGTGTAGGATGATGGTGTTGTAGGATGATGGTGGTGTAGGATGATGGTGTTGTAGGATGATGGTGTTGTAGGATGATGGTGTTGTAGGATGATGGTGTTTTAGGATGATGGTGGTGTAGGATGATGGTGTTGTGGGATGATGGTGGTGGCCAGGATGATGGTGGTGGCCAGGATGATGGTGGTGTAGGATGATGGTGGTGTGTGGGATGGTGGTGGTGTAGGATGATGGTGGTGTAGGATGATGGTGGTGTGGGATGATGGTGGTGTAGGATGATGGTGGGTGTAGGATGATGGTGGTGTGGGATGATGGTGTTGTGGGAATGATTGGTGTTGTGGGATGATGGTGGTGTGGGATGATGGTGTTGTGGGATGATGGTGTTGTGGGATGATGGTGGTGTAGGATGATGGTGGGTGTGGGATGATGGTGGTGTGGGATGATGGTGTTGTGGGATGATGGTGGTGTGGGATGATGGTGGTGTGGGATGATGGTGGTGTGGGATGATGGTGTTGTTGTAGGATGATGGTGTTGTAGGATGATGGTGTTGTAGGATGATGGTGGTGTAGGATGATGGTGGTGTAGGATGATGGTGTTGTAGAATGATGGTGTTGTAGGATGATGGTGGTGTAGGATGATGGTGGTGTAGGATGATGGTGGTGTAGGATGATGGTGGTGTAGGATGATGGTGTTGTAGAATGATGGTGGTGTAGGATGATGTTGGTGGAGGATGATGGTGGTGTAGGATGATGGTGGTGGAGGATGATGGTGGTGTAGGATGATGGTGGTGGAGGATGATTGTAAAAGTGGTCTATGGGAAGTGTTTGGAAAGACCATTTACCTACTTATATTTGGCCACAAAGTTTTGATATATAGCCTAAATTTGACTACCGTTGTATATCACTGTGTCTAAGCTTTACAAAATCACAAATGCTGGAGTCATGATTGTCAATGCCTGTGTTTTCCCTCCGTTTTTGACGATTGTGTATATATTGAAGATGCAGAAAGGAGCAGAAAATTCCAGTGCAGGATGATAGTGGTGCAGGGGTGATTTTAATGTGTATTTTTTTGTGAAATTTCATGAAAACATTTGTCCTTCAGTTTAGGTTCAACTTAATCTCTTCCTTGTCGTCTTCTGTGTTATCTGTCGATCCAAAATTTAACTTAATCCGACTTTTATTTAGAGTTTTGGCCTTTTTAGTGCTACATGAACCACTTTTGTATAGTCTGTAGAGTTTGTAGTACTTTTTGTGTGAGGGCTTTTTTGTATATGAGTGTCAATAATTAAAAAAGGTTCATATATGTGTAAAGCTTAAGAAATAATAGCCTTTGTGTATTGTTCCTCGTCAGCAGAGTGATAAAATGATCTCCTCTCATCTAGATCTTGAAACTGACTTACTGCATCCTGAAACTGTATTGCGGGCTGTAACATAATTACAGTTATATTTGGTATAGTATGGCTGCTGTATCCTGTTTCAGCCCTGCATATTCTTCTTCCATGTACAATGCGTTTACTGGGGCTCGTCAGGTTTTGTGCAGTGTGGCAGTCCTGTGTTTGTTTACATTCGGCAGAAGGGAACCCACAATAGTAAACACACTATGGAATCAAACTAAAAAAAAATATTTAAACAAATATCTCAATGTAATGATTTGTGGAATGTTTATATGACGAGCCCCTGTAAACGCACTAGTGAAGGGGACTGTACCTAGGCTATATGATGAGCCCCTGTAAACACACTAGTGAAGGGGACTGTACCTAGGCTATATGACGAGCCCCTGTAAACGCACTAGTGAAGGGGACTGTACCTAGGCTATATGATGAGCCCCTGTAAACACACTAGTGAAGGGGACTGTACCTAGGCTACATGACGAGCCCCTGTAAACGCACTAGTGAAGGGGACTATACCTAGGCTATATGACGAGCCCCTGTAAACGCACTAGTGGAGGAGACTGTACCTAGGCTATATGATGAGCCCCTGTATACACACTAGTGAAGGGGACTGTACTTAGGCTATATGACGAGCCCCTGTAAACACACTAGTGAAGGGGACTGTACCTAGGCTATATGACGAGCCCCTGTAAACACACTAGTGAAGGGGACTGTACCTAGGCTATATGATGAGCCCCTGTAAACACACTAGTGAAGGGGACTGTACCTAGGCTATATGACGAGCCCCTGTAAACACACTAGTGAAGGGGACTGTACCTAGGCTATATGACGAGCCCCTGTAAACACACTAGTGAAGGGGACTGTACCTTGGCTATATGACGAGCCCCTGTAAACGCACTAGTGGAGGAGACTGTACCTGCTATCCTTCAGTGACGTCACACCTCCCACACACACACACACACACTCACACATTATTCCCGAGAGCATTATAGTGGATGAGCGCTGTTAACCTGTGCGTAGAGGAAATTTCATTATGTTTATCATTTTTCGGTGTTGTGATTTTTTAACGTTAAAATATAAATGAATAAACACCAAGATGAATTTTTTTAGGTAAATATTTACTTCTTCCTGTACCACAGTTTTAGAAGGAACTTTAGTGACACGGTCTTGGAAGAAATATGGTGATACAGTTTTAGACAAGGGTTCCCACATCATTGAAAACTGGAAAAAATTGAACGTCAACTTTCTAACACTTATCATGACTGAAAATTTTTAATATAATCTTAATTGTGTATACTTTGTCTTTTACATATACCCCTCTAGGTGATGTACTTTAGTGACTATTCCTAGTTAATTAATTGCCACCTGTTCCAGTTTCAAACTTACAGTATATAATGTATAATATTGGATTTTACACAATATTTACGCTACATAATTATAAACACAAAGGGAATTTCTGTAAACTTATGCTTCTTGCCGTCACACGCCCATACAGCTAGGCCGGGCCGGTCACATAGGATTGTGATACACCGCTGTACATTAACCCTATCATCTCATCATTATACTAACACGACTAGGGAGGAGAAAACTAAAAATGTATTGCCGGTACTGTATGTAAACTGTAGAATTTCATTTAGGCGTGAGAGTTTTGACTGCACTAGTAATCGCATAGAAATCATAAATACTGTATCTGATTCATGTGGGAGTACTGTTTAGTTAACATTACGGGTATTTCATTAACTCCTGTCCATGCCCATTTTGTTTTCTTTATATTGTATCTAAAAAAATGTTGCAAGATAACCTGAAGATTAGGATTAGCCCCCAGCTTTTTTCACCTGAATGTTAACCATATTAACGCTAACCTAACCTAACCTAACCTATCCAAACATAACCTAACTCACCCAGGTAGTGTTTAAGTGGTTAGTCTTCAGGTGATGTAATCTGGGGGCTAATCTTCAGGTGATATAATCCGGGGCTAATCTTCAGGTGATATAATTTAAGGGGCTAATCTTCAGGTGATATAATTTAAGGGGCTAATCTTCAGGTGATATAATTTAAGGGGCTAATCTTCAGGCGGTTCCCGTATGACTTTGTTGTTGATAGTTGCAGGTGGGTCAGATGTTGGCCAGGAGACAAACACTCATTTATGGTGGAAAAGTTAGTCAAATGTTAGGTCAAGTCAAGGTCAAACTCCTGTATCGAGTGGGTTTGTCCTCTGAAAGAGTTCATTAAGTTAAGGGTATTTAAGCTCCTCCAATCAGAATTCAGCGTGATTAATATAGATAGTCATTGGTTGAGAGCGTTTTACTTTCTTCAAACATAAAGGTTTCAAGTAATATTTTTTGACAATTTATTATCGGAAACAAAGTATTTATAAATTAGGTTAGGTTAGGTTAGGTTAGGTTAGGTTAGACAAGCATCTCCACACTCTTGTAAACAATAATGTCTTCTGATTAAGTATAGTTACCAAGATATTGTAAGTCTTATTTTGTGTTATGTGATAGCTGAGTGCTGACAGAAGCCACGAGTAACACAATGAAGGCGGCACTATACTGCTGCTTTAGGAAGGAGTAACTCACACCAGAGGGAGTGAGGCCTTTTTCGAAGTTGTGATCTTCATGTTTAACCTTATAACCCAAATGAATAACAGCTATTAGAGGTGTTATGGTGATTATATATATTACATTATCGACTGAGTGCAATTGATCTCTCTCTCTCTCTCTCTCTCTCTCTCTCTCTCTCTCTCTCGCCACTATCTATAAAAGGAACATTCTCCCTCCACTGCCGCCACGGTAAGAAACGTATTCCGCCAAACTTTAAGACCAGGGCAGCACATTTCAGCCTAGTAACCCCTGAACTGTTGAAGAAGGAGGAGGCATCTGGTCTGATCCATAGCCCAGGGAAACATTCTTAGTGAGTCACAAGGGAAAGAGGAAGTTGTCTACAGCTTTTAAGATTATGTTATTTCTTGTAACCTCTTGTGTGTGTGTATGTTTATGAGGGTAAAAATGTTAGGGGTGTATGTTTGGTGGGTGTTTGTGTATGTATGTTTGTTTGTTTGTGTATGTGTGTTTGTTTGTGTGATAGATTGTCCCTGTAATTTAGGTGTTGTTGGTCTTGTGTTTTCTAACTCTGACGGTCACTAAAGGGAAGGCTGTGACGGTCACTATGAGGCTGTGACGGTCACTATGAGGCTGTGACGGTCACTATGAGGCTGTGACGGTCACTATGAGGCTGTGACGGTCACTATGAGGCTGTGACGGTCGCTAAAAGAGGAGGGAGGGAGGGAGGGGAGGGTAAGAGGAAAGCAACATACCCCCGAGAATTAAGTTTTGTTTGGGTGCGCGTTGGGTGCGTATTAGGTGCGTGTTGGGTGCGTATTAGGTGCGTGTTGGGTGCGTATTAGGTGCGTGTTGGGTGCGCGTTGGGTGCGTGTTGGGTGCGTATTAGGTGCGTGTTGGGTGCGTATTAGGTGCGTGTTGGGTGCGTATTAGGTGCGTGTTGGGTGCGTATTAGGTGCGTGTTGGGTGCGTGTTGGGTGCGTGTTGGGTGCGTGTTTGGTGCGTATTAGGTGCGTGTTGGTGCGTATTGGTGTTGGGTGCGTATTAGGTGCGTGTTGGGTGCGTATTAGGTGCGTGTTGGGTGCGTATTAGGTGCGTGTTGGGTGCGTATTAGGTGCGTGTTGGGTGCGTATTAGGTGCGTGTTGGGTGCGTATTAGGTGCGTGTTGGGTGCGTATTAGGTGCGTGTTGGGTGCGTATTATGTGAAAAAACCAATCTGGATCGTGAAGTGGTGGCAGCAGTAGCTTTTCGTACTGAAGTGTTTATTATTGTGTGTTACCGAGAAGAGCTAAGTAGGTGTAGGTGTCCCAGGTTAATAGATAGAAGAATAAAATATAATGAAATGTTAACTATTTTATATTTCTCACATAATAAAGTAGGTTAATTAACTCCTGCCTTTTAACATCCCCTTAACTTATATAAAAAATATTAATGTTATATAATTTTGTTTTATTTTTACAAGTATATAAATAAACAAGTACACAACCACTACCACAACCACTACCACTATCACAATACAACAACAACTACCACTACCTTCACTACATCAATTACTATATCCACCACCACAACTACCATTACTATCACCATCACCACCACCACTACCACAACCACTACCACTACCACTACCACAACCACTACCACTACCACAACCACAACCACAACCACAACCACTACCACTATCACAATACAACAACAACACCACTACCTTCACTACATCAATTACTATATCCACCACCACAACTACCATTACTATCACCATCACCACCACCACTACCACAACCACTACCACTACCACTACCACAACCACTACCACAACCACTACAACAACCACTACCACAACCACTACCACAACCACTACCACTACCACTATCACAATACAACAACAACTACCACTACCTTCACTACATCAATTACTATATCCACCACCACAACTACCATTACTATCACCATCACCACCACCACTACCACAACTACAACCACTACCACAACCACAACCACTACCACTACCACTACCACTACCACAACCACAACCACTACTACTCACACTCACAACCACTACCACTATCACAATACAACAATGAACTACCACTACCTTCACCATCAATACTATATACACCACCACCACAATTGCTTCATTGGCTATTACTATCACACACCACACTACCACAATTATTTCACTACCACTACTACTACTATAACTGACAACTACTGGTTAACACAACCACTACTAGCTAACCACAACACACACAACCACAATTACTACCACTACCATTAAACATCAATATTTCACCACAACTATTAACTACGTAACCACTACCACAAATCATTTTACCACAAACCACTACCACTAATATAACCTCTACCACTACCACGCCTCACCACCACTACTACAAACCACTCACACAACCACAACCACTACCACTACCACTACCACAACCACTACCACAACCACAACCACTACCACAACCACTACCACTACTACAACCACTACCACTACCACCACCACCACCCTTTTCCTCTTTTCTACTACCCCACTTAGGAAAGGGGAGTGAGAAGCCTTTGATAGCAGAGAGTATGTAGGTCACACTGAGAGTTCCCTCTCTCTCTCTCTCTCTCTCTCTCTCTCTCTCCCTCTCTCCCTCTCTCTCACATACATGTTAAATCTCAGCCCATTTCCTTGACCTGTTTCTTCGCTGTTCTCTATATCTCCATCTTTATCGGTTTAACTTTTATTCTTATTCTCTGCCTTTGATTATTCTTCACACTTTGGGATGAATGTGGGACGAGAGAGAGAGAGAGAGAGAGAGAGAGAGAGAGAGAGAGAGAGAGAGAAACAAAAAAGTGGGTATAAGAGAAAAATAACGAGAAATATGAGAAAATAAAGCAAAAATCAAAGAGAGAAAGAAAGAGAGAGAGAGAAAGCAAGCAAGACGTGGAGGCTCTCAGACTGGGCCTCACCGTCCAGGCATCAAAGACAGGGGCCACTCAGCTTGTTAAGAGCAGCTGTAAAACTAAGGCGTCTTGTGTGCAACATGAACTGTGGCTACACCGAACCAAACTCTGATATTTGTAGTGTGTGTGTGTGTGTGTGTGTGTGTGTTCTGTGTGTGTGTGTGTGTGTGTTTATAATAATAATAATAATAATAAACGGTTTATTAATAGAGTTGCAGCCGGTGGCTGAAAATATACAGACTTACATTTGATTTAGACATAATGATATAATATGCATTGAATACATTTACAGGGCTGTATAGTGCATAAATCAGGAGTTGTTTTGTGTGTGTGTGTGTGTGTGTGTGTGTGTCTCCACCACCCAGCAACACAGGTAATAGGGCTGCTGCCTCTCTCCCTCCCTTCCCCACCACACTCCACAGTCTGGAGGCAGTACAGTGTCATCCCGCGCCACAGCAGGTTATTAGGCAGTTTACGACGCCTCGTTAACGACCAGCTGCTCTAACTACCTCACGACAGATGCTGGTAATTATCACTAATTATTACATTATTTTCTCGCCACAGTTGTTCTCTGATGATGCAGTTAAAATTAAAACACAATTTTGAGATTTAATTCAAATTGTAACCTAGCCTAACATAACCTAACACTGTATCCAGAGTTAAGTAATGATTCATTCAACATTCTGGGAAAAGCTACAGACTACTTCATATATTCTAAGGAAGAAAGGTTTAATAATTACTGAAAAGAGACAAAAACTTTTAGAAATTACGAAAAACTAAAAAAAATCGACACCGCTGCCCATGAGGATTTAGGTGAATTAAAACATTCTCCTGGCGAAAAATAAGCGATTTTAATAGTAACTGTTGAGCCAGCAGTGTTACCCGAGCCCAAACTAATGTGTTGCCAATTTTAGCAAAGGTCATTGTTTCCTTCTTGGTATAATCAGACTTATTTCAGTGATGGTTGAACAATTTTGTCTCCTCAAATTTTCGTTTTATGTATGTGTGTTTTTGCTGCATCTGTTGGCAATGAAAGCATTTGTTTATTCATGGAGTGTGTGGGTGTGTGTGTGAGTGTGTGTGGGGGTGTGTGTGTGAGTGTGTGTGTGTGGGTGTGTTACCGTGAAGGACTATTTCAGGTTTTAGTTTAAATTATGATTATAATTCAATTTCAAAGCATACAAACACACACACACACACACACACACACATTGGGCGGTAAAATCGGTTTTCATAGTGCTGAATTCTTGAGCTTAGCTTAGGTTAGGTTAGGTTAGGTTAGGTTAGGTTAAGCAAGGATGGAAGGAAGGAGAAAGGGAGGAAATAGGGATGCAATTAAGGAAGGAAGGTGGGAGAATGTGAGGAAGGGAGAAGGGAGAGAAGGGAGGAATGGAGGAAGGGAGAGAGGGGGAGAAGGGAGAGGGGGAGAGAAGAGAGGAGTGGAGGAAGTGAGGAAGGGAAAGAGGGAGAGAAAGGAAAGAGGGAAAGAAGGGAGAAAGGGAGAGAAGGGAGGGAGGTGTCAAACGGCTTGCACCGACGAGAGAATAATTGAATTAATTTACACAACACAGTATTTGTCAGGTGTGATGACGGTGATAATTTTGTGTGTGTGTGTGTGTGTGTGTGTTTGTGTGTGTGTGTGTGTGTGTGTGTGCAACTCCGTCACATGTATCGCTACATCCAATGAATATTATAGAGTAAAAAGTAAATGGAATGTGAAGTCAATTTGCAACACCCAGATACCGTGTGATGATGGTAGTGTTGGCAGCCCTGTGTGTGATTATGTTACGTGTGTTGTGGTAGTGTTGGCAGCCCTGTGTGTGGTTATGTTACGTGTGTTGTGGTAGTGTTGGCAGCCCTGTGTGTGGTTATGTTACGTGTCTTGTGGTAGTGTTGGCAGCCCTGTGTGTGATTATGTTACGTGTGTTGTGGTAGTGTTCGCAGCCCTGTGTGTGGTTATGTTACGTGTCTTGTGGTAGTGTTGGCAGTCCTGTGTGTGATTATGTTACGTGTGTTGTGGTAGTGTTGGCAGTCCTGTGTGTGATTATGTTACGTGTGTTGTGGTACTGTTGGCAGTCCTGTGTGTGATTATGTTACGTGTGTTGTGGTAGTGTTGGCAGTCCTGTGTGTGATTATGTTACGTGTGTTGTGGTAGTGTTGGCAGCCCTGTGTGGTTATGTTACGTGTGTTGTGGTAGTGTTGGCAGCCCTGTGTGTGGTTATGTTACGTGTCTTGTGGTAGTGTTGGCAGCCCTGTGTGTGATTATGTTACGTGTGTTGTGGTAGTGTTCGCAGCCCTGTGTGTGGTTATGTTACGTGTCTTGTGGTAGTGTTGGCAGTCCTGTGTGTGATTATGTTACGTGTGTTGTGGTAGTGTTGGCAGTCCTGTGTGTGATTATGTTACGTGTGTTGTGGTACTGTTGGCAGTCCTGTGTGTGATTATGTTACGTGTGTTGTGGTAGTGTTGGCAGTCCTGTGTGTGATTATGTTACGTGTGTTGTGGTAGTGTTAGTGTTGGCAGCCCTGTGTGTGATTATGTTACGTGTGTTGTGGTAGTGTTGGCAGCCCTATGTGTGATTATGTTACGTGTGTTGTGGT
>NW_024723029.1:0-13150 GCF_018991925.1 Homarus americanus | reverse complement strand
AGAATTTTTGGGAGAAGTTGAAAATAAAATGTGTGCGCAAATTGACGGAGGTGTGCAAAATTGCCCTTGCTTAGTGATGAAAGCAGTGATAGAACTGTGGAAAAACATTTGGTTATTGTGGTTAAGTAATTTTGTGGGGCAGTTTTGTGCACAAGGTTACTAGCATTTATTCCTGAACTATATTTCCTGGAGCGCTGACACGTGCATTGTGATGCAAGGTTAGTGTGATAGTGTGAGTTCCCGTCTCAAGGGTGCAAACAAAAACATGATTTTGAAGAAATGATCATGCCACAGTGCAGCTTTAGCGGCATCACATGCCTGCAGTGTTACCATGTTTGTGTGGAAAGATGGGACATGATATTTACAACGTTTTTGCTCACTGCAACAAACGTACATCGCAGTTCCGTGAATAACAAGACTTCACAAACACCAACCACACAATGTTCTGAAACCTAGCCAGACACGCCTAAATGAATGTGTATTACGAATATTAAAGGAATGGAATGCCTTGATTATTTTCATGGAAGACCAAAACTTTGTTCAGAAGAACCTTCAAGCTCATGATATTGTACACACAACGAAGAATCCATTCACCAAAGTGTACCTTGAGTTCCTCTCATTCATCCTGCCTAAGATTCTTAGCTTCAATATGATGTTCAAGTTATCATCAATCATGGTTCATCAACTTCATGACTGCACATAAAAATTGTCCAAAGATCTGTTGGCAACCTACATGAAATAAGTATACTTGAAACAGAGTTGAAATTGAGCACAATTGTTCGCCGAATGCTCACTCCCCTTCCTTTGCTAATTGTTGCTAAAAGGGAATTCACTAGTATATGTGTAAAAAATTTATGATACTGCATTCATGGAAAGCAAGCATCGCTTCAATTTTGGAGGCCCTGCGCTGATTGCTGAAGTAAAGTCTGTATAGCATCTGTAAATTCAGGAAACATCATATCATTTATCAGGGAGATAATGACTCACTTCCTGAGATTTTGGACCCCGTTGAAGAACAGGAGGTGGACGACCAGTGGTGATGCATGCCATAAGATGATGACCTCTCTGGCAACATGGAATTAGTTATTTTCTGGCAGTCATTTAATAATAACAGCAAGTACAGCGCTCTTAGTTTCTGCTCCAAACCAATTTTAAGTATTCCTAATATCAATACTGACTGTGAGTGGATCTTCTCAGAGATGGTGGATCTCTGTCTAAAGACAGCCGAGCGAATCAACTGAACGCAACCCCACTCTTGAAATGTGTGTCTGCCAAGGGAAGGCATCAAGGAAAAGAGTGAGTCTTGTATGAAATTTGAATCTTCAAAGACTGTTCGAAAATTTCGACCCATATAAGTACGAGTAAAATTTAATGCAAGTAGTTATATTACTTTTGCTTAATTATAACTCCACACTTGCTTTCATATTGTTTGCATTAATGAATTGACCCCCTTTACTTCATTAGAATTTGCCTACTGCTACCTTTTGTTATGTATTCTGTATGTGATATCGTTATTGTTTTTTCTGCTTCGAACCCTGAAATAGTTTTGAAACAGTACATATTCAGAGAAAACTGTATTCTGGTGTAATAAAAGTATTGATTGCACACTTAACGTGCATTATTCATTTTAATTTTATAGATACTGTAGTGTGATGTACAGTACCAAACTCTGTTATCAACGGATATAACAGGTTAGCTTTTGAAAACTAATATAAACTGAAAAGAATACAGCGCTCGCCTCCTGTTCTGGTTGTCACGAGTTCGATCTCCGGGTACCGTTCCAGTTTACCAAATGTAGCTGACTTTACAGTTAGGGAAATGAAAGGCGGTGGAGTTGCAGTGGCGGCCACGCTGCGCTCCTTGTATACCAACACGGCTGCGTCTACAATGTGCTTCATCTCGCACAGCTATAATGGGTCACCCTCGGCCTATACTAGGGGTCCCACTTTCACTATCAAAGAAAATGAGAAACATGACGACACGGCACGGAACGTTTATACTGCCGATATGTACTGTTTCCACAAGAATGGGAAGTAATAAATTTGAAATAATCATCACAATGAAGTAAAAAAGAATATTAATATATATATATATATATATATATATATATATATGTGATATCCAGAAATTTCAGAGTAATTTCAAATGCCCCGCCATGAGTGATACTGAGCGTTCAAGGTCATCTGAGGGGAGGGAGCGCTGCCTGCTCGTAGCGAGAGATTGCGGAACTAGGCCTATATGATATTAAATGTGATTTACTGAATTAATAATGATGCGATTCATGAAGTTAAGGGACTATTATTGAATTTGAAATTATTATAGATCGTTTAGCAGTCTGAATAATGTTACGGGTGTCCCAAGGAGTTATTAGTTAGGCGGTAAATATATCACGTAGGCCCAAGCTAACGCCTTGGGGGAGACGCGACGCTGGCTAGGCCCAGTCCCGGAGAGCATTCACACAGACAAGACGTTCCGCCCGTCCATCAGAAATAGTCACGTGGCCTAGTCACCTGTGCTGCGCTATTGCAGTATAACAAGTAAGTCTCATTCGATCTCAGACAGGGTTAGATAGGGCAGTGATAAAGTAAACTAGAGCTAACAGTGAGTTCATTTCAGGGTTTCCGTCAGAACCCACTTGACTGGAGTTGATTGGAGTTGACTGGAGTTGACCGGAGTTGACTGCGGGAGATTGACTGCTGTTGATGATTGAGGGTGGCGATTGTCGCCATTGGACCGATCAGTGTAGGCCTGTCACTGTTTAGCGGGGTAGCAAAGGATCTCTTGAGTGAACGAGTGCTCCCGACAACTAACACGACACGGGACCAGCATCAGCAGTGGGTGATCAGTTCTTACCACTCCGGTGCACAACCCCACATGTCCCGAGCAGCTAGTGAAACCCTCTTGCTAACGGGAAGCTAAAGTTTCTCTCAACTGCGCAAGGTCTGATTGGCTCACTCTCTTCCTGCCCATGGACGCACTGGGAGTACACTGAGGCTATCTGAGTATATTAATGGTCACACACTGAGACCGTGAGTCTAGGACTCTAGGAGATACCTAGAGGAACATTTTATCTTCCTTATCACGGGTGTAGTTAACACCATTCCTCAGACTGATATTATCTTGACGTGTGTAGTTTAATATTTCTTAAATAATTTTGATAGTAGTGTTTTTTTGAATGTTTGTGCCATTAAGTGGAACCAGAGTGATACTGTGATTTGATTCTTTTAATGCCTCTAATTCTTCATAATTCTGATCTCAGGTATAACCTTGTTCCCCAGAGCAGTGGTTAGGTTAGGTTAGGAAGTGTACACCTGTTGGGGTGCTATAATTTTGTTGAGTGATATTATTTTGCTGAAAGCCTTAGGGCCTATTCATTGTAGAGTATTTAATTTCTTATCTTTTATTACCATTCCTCAGTGACTGATATTATTTTGTTGAAGACCCTTAAGGCCTATTCATTGTGGAGTATTTAATTTCTTATTTTTTAGTACCATTTCCTAAGTGACTGATATTATTTTGTGAAAGCCCTTAAGGCCTGTTCATATGTGCAATTAACATTTCTTAATACTTTAAATTTATTGTTGCCTGTGTTTCTAATAATTTCTATGTCATGTATAACTTTTATTCCCCAGAGTAGTGGTTAAAGTTTAAGTTAAGAGGTGCGCATATTGGTGTACCATTATTTGATTGTGTTTGTAGTGTTGGAGGGAATATAAGTGTCTAAATTTTACAGTGTGTCTCATTCATCCCAGTCACAGACGCTATCCTTCCACGGGTCACGGACAGTTCATTTTGTGTAGTAGATTTAAGTGTTCTTGTGCTGGTTCGGGATTTTTCTCAAAGGGGCGCTTCCACTGCCTTTACCATCTATTAAATTTTAATAAACCCCAAGTCAAGTGAGAAATTAAAGTCCAGCAAATTCCGACCGGTTACAAATGGTAGCAGAGCGTAGTTATTTTTATTTCGTGACTGATAGTTCTGTGGTTGGGATAATGAGCGTAATCATGGAGTGGATGGAAACGGTAGAGAGTGTGACCTCAACTCTACTCATGCTCGCCATGGGAATGGGTTTGTTGTGGTTGACGGTGCGGGGTTACTCGGAGAAAAGGAGAGACAGCCCGGGGTTGGTGCGGTTGAGAGAGGAGTTCGTGGAACGTATTGGGAAGCTAGAGGGGAAAATCCGGGGAGAGTACCAGGAACGATTGGAACAGTTAGAAGGGAAGATCAATGGGGAATGTCAGGCATGGGCGAACCAAATCAGGGGGGAGTATGGAGTATATGTACAACAGTTAAGGGGGGAGTACCACACACAATTGCAACAGTTAGAGACGGAACACCAACAACAACTAGCTCTGTTGGGGGATGCACTAGATAGGGTAAAGACACAGTATAAAATACAGCACGATGAGACGATGTGGGAGATGAGGAGACACAATAGTAGAGAGGGAACTAGTCTCGGGGCCGGGTTGACCATGTCCAAGTTCGACGGTAGGCCAGGAATAGAGGTAGGAAAGTGGTTAAGAGAGGTTGACCGAACCCTCAAGCTGCTAGACGGAGACGAAGTCCGTCGAATCCAGTTCGTAATAAGGCATCTTGCGGGGCCTGCGGCAGATCGCGTATACAATGCACGCAGAGACTGGGAAACCGTAGATGAATTAACTTGTTATTTGAAGCAGCAATACGGCGGGCAGACGGCCACGTACGACGCCATTCGGAAGATGATGACGCGGAAACAAGGGAGCAACGAAACGCTTCTTGAATATTACGATGCTATGCTCGATTTAAACGATGAGTTGAACCGCCATGATCATAAATATGATAAGGCCCTGTTGGGAGATGCAATCACTCGGGGGCTCAAGGAGGAACAAAGCCGTATGTGGTTAGTGGATGAGATCAAGAAGTATCCTCACCATAGTCTAGACGAGTGGATCACGGGGCTGAGAGAGGCGGAACAAAAACGAGATGCCGTGAGGGAGGTACCGCTGACTAAAGGAAGAGAGGACGAGCCGCAGACGGGAGGCTCGATTCTCCCGAGGTGCTATGCGTGTGGACAAGAGGGCCACTTCAGTTTCAATTGCCCGAGCAGATCCGGACCAGGAGAGAGTGTCCCAAGGGGATACGTGGCCAATGGCCAGTATCGAGTTGGAAATAACAATCGGAACTGGCGGTCGGGAAATGGTCAAGGCCAGGCAGTCCCCGCCAACCGTTCCTGGCCTCACCAATAGATTCCACCGGCGATGTTATGAATCAAGAGAGAGCGGACCCATGGTCAAGCGTGGTTCGCATGACAAATTTAATCACAACAGAAGGTACCTTAAGGCTGAAAGCAGAGTGTCCTAAGGTCTCGGTGCTGGTAGCGGGTCGTGAAATGTGGGGTTTAGCAGATACTGGGGCAGAAGTGTCGCTAATTGATGAACTTTTCTACCGTCGGGAGCTGGAGCCTGCAGGCGTGGTGTTGCAGCCCACTCGAATAAGGGTAAAAGGGGCGTCAGGGTTTCCAGTGCCGTGTGTGGGGTGTATTCGGGTCACTATGGTCGTATGTGGGGTTGAAGTCACTGATGTGGGGATGTTGGTTTGTCCAGGGATTGAGACCCAGGGTAAGGGGCAATCTCATGTCGGGTTGTTGGGGATGAATGTGCTGGGGGAGGTTGGGGAGATCTGGCCGCACATGTATCACTTGTGCAGGGAAGCCAGGAGCACCGCTCAGTGGGAAAATTGCTTGCATGAGGTTAGGCAGTTATGTGCAATAGAGGCCATCAGCCTGGGGTATTGTATGACGGAGAGGAAGAAAAGCCCAACCATCCCTCCCCGGAGTACTCGGTTGCTGTCAGTATGTGTTCCCTCATTAAGCCAGGTAGCTAACAAAGAAGTAGTGATTGAACCTCTAACCATAGAGGATGAAGGTTGGATGCCTGAGGGTGTGATAGTGTTGCCGACAGCGGTAAGAGTGGTGAGAGGCATGACCCAGGTGTTGGTGGCAAATCTGTCTGATAGTCGTAAGAACTTGAGGGGCAATTGGCGGATTGGGAAAGTGGCTTCTGGGACGGAAGTCGAGGAAGACATCAGTGAAGAGGTGTATGTGAGGACAGTTCAACCGGATGCCCGTACGGAGGTCAAAGTGCACACGGAGGAAATGAATGAGGAACAAGAGAGTGCAGTTAGGTGTTTAATAGAAGAGTTTAGTGATATTTTTGAAGGAGAGGGCCAGCCCATAGGAAAGGCTATTGGGGTTCAGCATGAGATCCCAGTGACCACAGACAGGCCGGTTAGGGTGCCATATCGGAGGATCCCTCCGAACCAGGTACCAGAGGTGAAGCAGCACATTAGCCAGCTGTTAGACCAGGGAGTAATTCAGCATAGTGAGAGTCCGTACTCTGCCGCCATTGTAGTAGTGAGGAAAAAGGACGGGACGCTGAGGTTGTGCATTGACTATCGTGACTTAAATAAGGTCACGGTACGCGATGCGTTTCCTCTGCCTAGGATAAATGAAACTCTAGAATCTCTGACGGGGGCCCAGTTTTTCTCAACGTTTGATCTGGCGGCGGGATATCACCAGATAGAAGTAAAACCTTCAGACCGTCCAAAGACTGCCTTCAGCACAAGCTTCGGACACTTTGAGTACAGGCGACTGCCTATGGGATTGTCAAATAGTCCGGGAACCTTTCAGAGATACATGGAGCGGATTTTAGGGGATAAGATTTTCTCCTCGTTGCTTGTATACCTTGATGATGTGATGGTGTTTTCAAGTACAATAGATCAGCATATAGTCAGATTGAGGGAATTATTTTGCAGGATGAGGGAGAATAACTTAAGATTTAAACCTAAAAAGTGTGAAATAATGGCTTCAAAAGTAAGTTATTTAGGATATCAGGTGTCAGCTGAAGGCATCACAGCTGATCCTGAGAAAATTAGGGTAATAAGAGATTGGCCAGTCCCCCAGACGGTGAAAGATGTGCGGTCTTTTGTAGGGTTCACATCATTTTATAGGAAATTTGTTAAAGGGTTTGCCCAAATAGCTGCTCCACTGCATGCGTTGATGCATGGGAAATCGAAGGATCGGGTAGATAGTGAATGGAGAGAGGAACAGCAACAGGCTTTTGAGAAACTGAAAGACAAGGTGACGCAGACACCAGTGTTGGCTTGCCCAGATTTCACTCAGGAGTTTATATTAGAAACCGATGCAAGTTTTCGTGGGCTAGGTGCGGTGCTGTCCCAGCGGAAGGATGGCAGGTTGCATCCGGTGTGCTATGCGAGTCGGGGCCTGAGGAAATCAGAACGTAACATGAACAACTATAGTTCTCGTAAGTTAGAGATGTTAGCACTCAAATGGGCAGTAGTGGATAAATTCAGGGATTATTTGGCAGGGAAACATTTCACAGTCTATACAGATAACAACCCACTCAGTCACCGCGAGAAGGCTAAACTAGGTGCCGTGGAAAGTAGGTGGAATGCGGATCTCGAGCAGTTTAACTTTACTATAGAGTACAAGCCGGGGAAGAACAACATTGTGGCGGATACTCTATCTAGAATCCCGGCGGAACAGGAGGAGGATAGTGAAGAAGAGTATACAGCGATGCATGTACTAGAGGAGAACGGGGCAGGAAGGAAGGAACTGTGGACGATGGATGGGCTGCGTAAGGAGCAAGAGGGCATGGACTATATGACAAATTTGCGAAGATGGTTGGTGGGAGAGCTGCCAGAGGATGAGGTACAGGTAGAGCTCCAAAATGATGATTTCCGCAAGATGTACCGAGCTAGGAAATCCCTGATCGTAAGAGAAGATGTTGTCTGGCATAGAAGACCCGAAGGGAAGAATCTATGGAGGGAGGTGCCAGTGTTAACTCCAAACTTGCAGGAGGCTTTGACTAGAGCCTGCCACGACGAGTTTGGCCATCAGGGGCGAGATCGCACCCTGTCGCTGGTGCAGGAGCGAGGGTTCTGGTCAGGCATGGGAGAAACAGTGCGAGACTACATAGCCAGCTGCGAGAGGTGTGGAGTAGCAAAAGATGAAGTGCCGAAACCCCAACTGCATTTAGGGACGATTGAAGCTGCCAAACCATTAGAGACACTGGCCGCAGATTTCACCTTGCTGGACAAGCGGCAAGGATTGGAGAATGTCCTGATAATGGTTGACATATACAGTCGTTACACTTGGGCCTTTCCCACCAAAGACCAGAAAGCCTCGACGATTGCAAAGATCCTGGTGAATCGAATCTTCCTGGCAGTGGGTGCACCTGAGCGACTGTTGACCGATCAGGGAAGGAATTTTGGCAGTGCCTTGGTCCGACAAACTTGTGCCACCTTTGGGGTGAAGAAAATAAGGACGTCAGCATATCACCCACAGGGAAATGGTATGGTGGAACGGTTCAATCGAACCCTGCACGGTCTGCTGGCCACCCTCGAGGCAGAGGAAAAGAATAGGTGGCCAGAGCATCTGCCGGCAGTGGTGTCACAATATAACGCGACTCCGCATGCCACGACAGGGTTTTCCCCATTCCTGTTGTTTTACGGGAGAGAACCAAACCTGCCGTTTGACCTCAGGCCGGAAGTAGACCCAGAGCCGGTAGATGAGTGGGTGATGGTGATTAGAGACCGGCAACGAAGATTGCAGGAAGCAGTGGAGATCAATGTTCGGAGACGTAAGGAAATAAATAGAAGAACAAGAGAAGAGAAAGCCCACGAGAGTAGCTGGGAAGTGGGCCAGGAGGTTTTGCTGAGGAACAATGTAAAAATAGGCCGGTGTAAGCTGCAAAACCATTGGTTTGATACGAGATGGCACATTGTTGAGGTCCTAAATCCAAGGCCCGGTTTATATCGCATTGAGCCCAGTGGGGGAGAAGACCTGGAAGCGAGAGTGGAAAACCGGAGCAACTTGAAGGCTGCTCCAACCCTAAGGCATCCGGGAGACCCAGCGATGGATGAATCTGAGGAGGAAGACGAGGAGCCCCCACTCCAGATGAGCAGGATGAAGAGAAGTAGTTCGGAGAGGTCGATCGAGCCTGCAACTGAAAGACGAAGCCGACAAATTACAGTTTAGGTTGCAGGGTAATGAGAAGGGGCAGGTCATCAGAGGGGATTGGAGAGATGGTTAGGTCAGAGATGTGCGTTGAGTAGTGGTTGCTGTCATGAGCGGGATTGAGTTGCTGTAATGAGCGGGATTGAGAGTACGGTTGTAATGTCCAGGGCCTCACTAAGATGGACTGGTACATTGTCAGAGGGTTGGTCTGCCGGCATGAGGTTCGGAGACGTGGACTGAGTATTTTTTTTGACACTGGTTCCTCTTAGTTCAAGGGCCAGGCAAAAGGAGAGCACGCTTGTTTTGGACTGTGTATTTTTTTGACACTGGTTCCTCTTTGTTCAAGGGCCAGGCCAAAGGAGAGCATGTTTGTTTTGGGCTGGTATTAATTTTGACATTGGTTCTCTAGTTAAGGGCCAGGCAAAAGGGGAGCGTGATGTTCTGGTTGGATTGAGTTGGGCTAGGAAGAAATGGAGTTGCTAGCTGCGAGTGGAATAGTACAAAGTTGAAGGTGGGTTCTAAGTTGTTCTCTCAGCACATGAGGGCAGTGCTGTCTTTTTTTTAGGGGGGTCGAGTGTTAGCGGGAGAGAAAAGGAGAGAAGAGAAGACGGGAATGCTGCATTTAGCAAAAGGGGTGAGGTGCAGTCCTTAGAACAAAATTTTAGGGGGGTCGTATGCATGTTTTCTCAGCACATGAGGACAGTGCTGTCTTTTTTAGGGGGGTCGATTGTGATATTCAGAAATTTCAGAGTAATTTCAAATGCCCCGCCATGAGTGATACTGAGCGTTCAAGGTCATCTGAGGGGAGGGAAATGCCCCGCCATGAGTGATACTGAGCGTTCAAGGTCATCTGAGGGGAGAGAGCGCTGCCTGCTCGTAGCGAGAGATTGCGGAACTAGGCCTATATGATATTAAATGTAATTTACCGAATTAATAATGATGTGATTCATGAAGTTAAGGGACTATTATTGAATTTGAAATTATTATAGATCGTTTAGCAGTCTGAATAATGTTACGGGTGTCCCAAGGAGTTATTAGTTAGGCGGTAAATATATCACGTAGGCCCAAGCTAACGCCTTGAGGAGACGCGACGCTGGCTAGGCCCCAGTCCCAGAGAGCATTCACACAGACAAGACGTTCCGCGCGTCCATCACAGAAATAGTCACGTGGCCTAGTCACCTGTGCTGCGCTATTGCAGTATAACAAGTAAGTCTCATTCGATCTCAGACAGGGTTAGATAGGGCAGTGATAAAGTAAACTAGAGCTAACAGTGAGTTCATTTCAGGGTTTCCGTCAGAACCCACTTGACTGGAGTTGACCGGAGTTGACTGCGAGAGATTGACTGCCGTTGATGATTGAGGGTGGCGATTGTCGCCATTGGACCGATCAGTGTAGGCCTGTCACTGTTTAGCGGGGTAGCAAAGGATCTCTTGAGTGAACGAGTGCTCCCGACAACTAACACGACACAGGACCAGCATCAGCAGTGGGTGATCAGTTCTTACCACTCCGGTGCACAACCCCACATGTCCCGAGCAGCTAGTGAAACCCTCTTGCTAACGGGAAGCTAAAGTTTCTCTCAACTGCGCAAGGTCTGATTGGCTCACTCTCTTCCTGCCCATGGACGCACTGGGAGTACACTGAGGCTAGCTGAGTATATTAATGGTCACACACTGAGACCGTGAGTCTAGGACTCTAGGAGATACCTAGAGGAACATTTTATCTTCCTTATCACGGGTGTAGTTAACACCATTCCTCAGACTGATATTATCTTGACGTGTGTAGTTTAATATTTCTTAAATAATTTTGATAGTAGTGTTTTTTGAATGTTTGTGCCATTAAGTGGAACCAGAGTGATACTGTGATTTGATTCTTTTAATGCCTCTAATTCTTCATAATTCTGATCTCAGGTATAACCTTGTTCCCCAGAGCAGTGGTTAGGTTAGGTTAGGAAGTGTACACCTGTTGGGGTGCTATAATTTTGTTGAGTGATATTATTTTGCTGAAAGCCCTTAAGGCCTATTCATTGTAGAGTATTTAATTTCTTATCTTTTATTACCATTCCTCAGTGACTGATATTATTTTGTTGAAGACCCTTAAGGCCTATTCATTGTGGAGTATTTAATTTCTTATTTTTTAGTACCATTTCCTAAGTGACTGATATTATTTTGCTGAAAGCCTTAAGGCCTGTTCATGTGGGCGAGCAACATTTCTTAATACTTCAAATTTATTGTTGCCTGTGTTTCTAATAATTTCTATGTCATGTATAACTTTTATTCCCCAGAGTAGTGTTTAAAGTTTAAGTTAAGAGGTGCGCATATTGGTGTACCATTATTTGATTGTGTTTGTAGTGTTGGAGGAATATAAGTGTCTAAATTTTACAGTGTGTCTCATTCATCCCAGTCACAGACGCTATCCTTCCACGGGTCACGGACAGTTCATTTTTGTAGTAGATTTAAGTGTTCTTATGCTGGTTCGGGATTTTTCTCAAAGGGGCGCTTCCACTGCCTTTACCATCTATTAAATTTTAATAAACCCCAAGTCAAGTGAGAAATTAAAGTCCAGCAAATTCCGACCGGTTACATATATATTTACATATATATATATAGTATATATATATATACAGTATATATATATATATACAGTATATATATATATATATATATATGTATATATATATATATATATATATATATATATATATATATATATATATATATATATATATATATATATATATATATATATATATATATATATATATATTTATATATATATATATTATTATTATTATTATTATTAGGGATAGTAGCCTAATAACAATAGCTTCTACGAATTTTGGGGAAAAACCTCTGACTGACCATAAATGATCATACAGATAAGCATAATAAATATGTATCATTCACTTCATACATAACATAATCTTACCTAACCTACTTTTGGTATAAATAGGCTATTTTATAATTGGATAGTATTATTGTGTGACTTATGAGCAATTGATGTTAATTTTGCGTAGTATTATAAGAAAAGTGGTGGTCCGCCCGGCAGGAATACAGTGGTGGGTGCCCTGCACACTGACGAGGGGCGAGCTATCAACCTGCAGCTGGCGCTGATGCAGGGCTTCCTGTGGTTGGGTTTGCTCTTCCTGGTGTCACTGGGGAAGGCGTGGAGAGACGGTGTGTTCTCCAAGGTGTGGTCTCTGGTCACCATATGTGGTCTCATTGTCCTAATGGTTAACGGGCTGGAGATGGATCAGAGTGACCTCGGTCTCCAGTTCGTCTTCAACTGGAGTAGTAGTGACCTCGGCCGACCCGACATCTGGCTCGACGCGTTCGGACAGGTTTGAAAGGACTCGTTATAATGACGCCGTTGCTCTCATGTTACAAAAGTTATTACAGGTTGATAGCCACCTCTGTTCTAATGCAATACTGATTCTTATCTAAATTATTAGCACCTCGTAATATGTTGATCAAGGCCATCTTCCTCACCTGGGTGTTGGTGTACGATAGGTGATGTGGAGTCTGGGACCAACCTTGGGGCTAGTCATCTCTCGGGCCAGCTACAAGCGATTCAGGGACAGGGTAAGTGACAGTCACCTCCCACACTGTCTTTTGTTTATGTCGGGCTAAGTGTATGTCTGTTTTTATCGACCATCACATAACGTTAGGTTAACCTTGTACTTTATGTAGAAATATTCAACCATCATCTCTCACAAATTTTTATACAGTTGCTGGTATCCTTCACGTCATACTGATATACCGGTATTCATTACTCGTCTACGGTAATCTATCTTCGCAGTTCCTTATCACTGACCAGCTACTGTCTGTAGTAAGAAAGTTTTGAGGCATTTCTTTAAAAGCTGTACACCAAGCAACTGTGCACTTAGTGTCCGTGATATTAAATACTGCACCAATAAATACTGCCCCCATATAAATGTTATTAAAAAAAGGGGGTAAACAATTCAAGATGAATCAATAAGTCGCCTACTCGGCGTTTGTAAGCGATTTCGCAATCAGCATTGTTGTAAAATATGAAGAGCAGATAAATATAACTTATTGTATAATACAGTACATGGCAATGCGAAAACTTAGTAAAAGAAAAAATTAAATGTACACTAAATTCTTGTCTCAAATATGT
>NW_024723028.1:0-15542 GCF_018991925.1 Homarus americanus | reverse complement strand
ATGTATCTAGGTCTGCTGGTTCAAAAGGTATTTATTAGCTGAAAACTAATTTTTTTTACCCATTTTGACGGTTATTATGGGATTTTGACCCTTAACATGACATTGAAATCCAAAACAACAATTCTAATCGATTTCTCACCCCCAAATTAGTTAAAATACAAAGACCATTCGTGTTTACAGGTTGAAAGGATGTGTTGATTCCAATTTTGGCTCCTGTCGCTCGGCAACCATCTTGGATATCTGTTTATGGGTATTAGCAACCAGAAATCGCTTGACTAACAAACTTTTTCGAAGCTTAGATTTCAAGATAACTGAAATAATGGTAGCAGGTATAAAGAAGAGGAGGGAGATGGGTTTATATACGTGAAGAAAAATGGACATGCTTTGTCAATGCCATGCTAATTGTAAATTTGTTTGACGATTTTCTGAACATTATTCCACTATAAACACCGATGCCTGGCTGGAGAACGCCTTATTTTTGAGTGGTTGTAAAGAGTAGTTGACGATCACAACAAATCTTTGTTTGCTGAAGAAATCACCATCATTAAGCAGCAGAAGACCTGAAGACCGCACAGTTCACAGAAAGTGGTGACAAGAAATTTGCTCAAAATACAGTTCAAAATAACCAGGCGCATCAGCATGAGAAAGTGGACGACATTAAGAAGGCCGAGATCAAGTTAGCTGCATTTTTTGTAGAGCATGACATATCATTTAATACAGTATTTTTCCTGGTCCTGTTATCTTATAAGGATGCACTCATAAGGGGACAAAAAAGTAGGAGATATAGGGAATTACAGTAAATTATAAATGAAGCAGCAGCTGTAAGCACAACAAAGAGCTCTGGTAGATTAGCTAGGTTTGATGCTCCTGCGTTTCAAAAAATAAAGAGTAGTGCCTTTGGACCTTGCCACCACATTAGACAGAAACCAATCTGAGGGTGCAACTGGGGAAAATTTAAAATTATAATAAAGCAATATTTAAAAGAATACAAAATTCCCCTATCATATTTAATAGGATTTACATCAGATGGTGACAATAATTCTGTTGTCAGGCGTCAATGACAGAGATGCCGTTCATCACCATCCTTTGATGCATATGTCACTCAACAACCTTATGCTCATCCTGAACAGCAAAATTTATACCTCGTAGTTGAGAAGATCTGGTACGCAGTGTATACTATTTAGATATTTTCCCACAGTGTGAAAAAGAAAACATGGAATTACACAACTACAGGAATTCTGCTAAACAAAGTCACATATAAGTCAAACACGGTGGCTATCCTATCACGTGGCTATTGATTGGCTGTTAGAACAATGGAAGTCTCTTAACATTGTCCTTTGTGAATAAAGATATGCATGAGCGCCTCTAAACATCAAAATTTATTATTGAAAACTTAATTTATTCATCTCTATTCTTATACTTTACATTATTAAATTATATTTGCTCCAATTTAACAATCTAAACCTCCTCTTCGGACGCAAAGAACCCACAATACACAATACAGGTAATGTTAAATATGTAACCGATCCGAATTCTTATTGGAGTGATTAATGGATGGTAATGCAGTGGAAGGGCCCCTCAGAATAACGAATCGGCACAAACAAAAATTTGATAATTACTTTTAATATTTACCGTGACCTGGACTGGTGTTGCTGAGACGCGCAGGTAATGGTATTACATTTGTATTAATTATCACCTTGCAACACTAGACTATTATTATCTGCACAGGAAAAATATGACATTGGTATTAACCCCTCAACACCCTTTTCGTCACAAGACACAAATATTATCAGCACAGCAAAAATGTGGTACTGGTCCCAATGTGAGCTCACACGACCCATTAATTATCCAAAACCCGGGCACATCCCATTACAAACCGTGCATCCCAACAAAATTGATGATCTGACCTCACCAACTTAGGAAAGGCTAAGGTCAGGGGTCTCACCTCCCTGAGTTAAGTCCCACTATCCTCCCATTAAAACACAATCTCTGACGGGTTCCCTACCTCAGCATTCCCTCAGAAAACATATTCATAAAATATCATAAACGTCTGAAACCCAGCAAAATAATAATAAAATATCATAAGGGCCTTTTTTTTTTTTTTTTTTTAGGTTAAGGTGGGAAATGGATGGAAGGCATGCTGGGGCTCAAGGTACAGTCAGACATGAGGGATAGAGAAGTCATAACATATAGTCGTGAGAGGAAAGGATGGGAAAGAAGTGTAATGAGTTAAACAGAGGGGAAGACACCCCTTGTTTTTCATATTACAGAGTTTGTTGGCTAACTAAGCTATCCAAGGATTTAGGATGAGGTTGCACAATGGTTACTTTAGTAGACAATGACTAGATTGATTTTACAATTACAAGTTTATTAAAATCTTATACTGTATTACGTTACGGACTCACTAGATTGTGACTTGTTAAATGTGAATTTATATCATCTAAGTTTTACTCTAAGGTGGATCACTGTGGCGGACATACTGTAGATAGGTTGCGGGTTGGGTTGTTGTAGTGCAGGCAGACTCTGGGGCCACTAGGCGTGGTCTGGGCTGTGAGGGTCGTCCAGGAGCTTGTCCCAAACCTTCTTCCCTAGGCGATGGAACCTGACGCTGAGGGCCTCTGTTTTATTTCTTAGGTGGATGGTTTCCACTGTCTCCTGGTAGGGTGGCGCTTGGCCTCTGGCTGATCTCAAACACTTGTTTTGGAAGCTCTGTAGTTGTTGTAGTCTAGTCTTCCCGAGTGTGATGAGTGGTATATGTGGGTATTCCAACACAGGCCCTCACCAGCGCCTTGTACAGGTGAACTTGTATTTTCTCAGGCATCAGCTTAAAACGTTTTAATTTGGCTGCGGCGACTTTGCCTTTATTTAGTCTGTCCTTCACGTGGGAAATAATGCCCGTCCGAGAGATGAGGCCGAGCAGCCTTCCTTGTTTAGAGTACTCAATCTCTTCGTCGTCGATCATCAATGGCGCAGGCTTGAATTTGGCTATGAGAATGACCTCGAATTTCGTTTTCTTTGTTGTTATTTTCCATTTATTTTCATACTCCGAGATACCCTCTATTGCCCGAGTAGTGAGTCGCGCCATCCTTGCCGTGGACCTTCCTGGGCAGGTGACGATCTGTGTTACATCGTCGGCATACATGACGTACTCGCTGCCGACGATTGGGGGTGGCAGGTCAGCCATGTAGAGTGTGTAAAGGGTTGGTAAGAGACAAGAGCCCAGAGGCACACCGCTCGAGAGTGAGAATTCTTCTCCAAAATGTTCTTGTATCTTGATTTTGGCTCTGCGGTCTGTAATGAAGTTGCCCAGCAGGCTCGTCAGGTTTTTGGGTAGCCCCAGTTGTATGATCTTATGCTGCAGCCCTGCGTGCCAAACTTTGTCAAACGCCTTGCTGACGTCCTTCAGTACTATGTTGCACTGCAGGCGGCCAGTCATGGCATTGGCGATCTGCTCGTACGCCTGACCTATGGGGGTGGATGTGCCTCGGTACTGGCGGAAGCCGAACTGGCGGGGATTATGCACGTCTTCGTCCTCCAGATACATCCGCAATCGCTTGTTTACTATTTTTTCGAAGATTTTGGAAGGTACCTCTAACAGCGATATTGGTCGAAAGTTTTCGTCTTTGCTTGGAGGCTTCCCTGCTTTTGGTATGAGGCGAATAACGGCGATTTTGAACATCTTAGGGAAGTATCCAGAGGCGATGCAGGCGTTGCATATATGAGCAAACCTCTCTATCATGTTGACGGGGAGTTGAGTCCTTGATGGTTCGAATCTCTGATTGAAGGACTTCCATGGTCTCGCTGAAATTGTTGCATTTTTTTAGTCTGCTTGAGTTTCCTTCAGAGAGTCTTTTAGCGTTTGGCTGCAAGCTACAATCGTCGAATGAATGGTCTTTTTTTCTGGTGTTATAAATTTCCCTTGTTTCTTTTTGCTTGGTTATTTCGGTCAGTTTCTTCTGTTTCTTGAATTACCCATTTCCTAACCAGGTAGGTGGCAGAGAAGGTCCTGTAGCCACCCTCGCAGATGACAAACGTTTTGATGGTGCTTCTGCAGTCTTTGTACAATTGTTAATCAGATAAACACTCAGAGCACATGATCCTTTGCAGTTCTTGGTCATATGGTCATTGCATTTATACCACTTCATACATTGTTGTATGGACGTGTATTTTTCATATTCTATTTGGTGTGAGGAGATGGAAGTGTCATATGCATAGAGCCCCTGATCCTTCATTCTTTTTGCATCTGTTGTGTCTGCAAAGCGTACCTCGATGATATTATGGGCATACATAGGGTATACCTCCACAATCTTGACATTGTTTTGCTTTTCTATTTCAGCTCTTATTTCTACTACATTATTTTCCACCACATACAAGGGTGACCTTGGCGCCGTATTCCCATTGGACAATGACTTCGTATCCGTTGGTTTTCATTTTGTCCATGGCACTAGACTTAAGTGGCTTATCAGCATCTTCGTCTGTTTCTGTGAGGATGATGTACCCATATCTCAGATTCACAATTCTATCTATTCTCACCCTAAGGATGCTTAATAGCCTTTTTAGCTCTATCGGAGACCCCTGGGTCACTGTCACTTTGGCCATGGTCAGTTACATACATGAAAATCATACGTAATCTGTCCATCGCAGCTAAACCTCATGGATACCGCTCCTTCTGTTCACTTGCTGGGTGAATAAAGACGGACCTAGGGGTAGGGTGAACAGACAATCTCCTGACGGGGGCATAGCCAAGCCCTAACACCAAACAGTGACAGGTTATGAAGTACTGCCGAATCCCTAGCAGAAAATGTTACCACCCTTACTGTTTCGACTCAGCATCCCTCTGAGGGCCCCTCTTGTGGCTCTGCCCACAGGGTTTGCATCGTTACCAAACAGGCAGACACTCTAGGCGAAAGGATAGGATAGGGAAGAAGCTTGGTGTACAAGAATAATAATATCCATGTACAACTACAAGTTAAAGCAGCTAGAGCGAGCCCAACGTGAAAAACAAGGCTGACAGTCTTAACGGTAAACAAATTTGAACATGAGCTGAGAGTGACGCATAGCACGTCCACTCGCTGTGAAGGTATATGTTATTCTACAAGGTTAGTTTACTTCTCATAGAACTCGGAGGGTGGTGGCCGAGAAATGTATTAGCCCCCATTTAACAGATGGTAATACTTATATAGAAGTGGGTTAAATTCATTAGGTTTATATTATTACATTACCCACGGTAACTTTTCCTATGAGTTGTGAGTAGTCATCAACTGGACATTTGACAGTGTATTCCTACTGTGCCCTCACACCTTGACCATAGAGTCATCAATTAAGTAGCCAGCTATCACCAGTTTGACTCCCGACTCTGAGCTACTGAGACCTATGAAGGTTCCAAGTGTTCCCTGAAGAAGGCAGTGATGTGTAGGGAAACATCGGGTAACACTGAAGTCCATTTATTAATGGATAGGAGAAATACAAGTAGTGATTAGCGTGTGCCTTGCACGACCCACAGAGGCAGACTGAGGCTGCATTGCCATATGGCAGCCTCGGGGCAATGTTGCCACATAACACGTGCAGTGTTGCCACGTAATTACATACATAGATGCTACTTGGCACAGTAGCTTAGCTACATAACCTACATCTCCCTCCCTCCTTCACGCTCATAGTCTTTGTCTTGAGCAGACTTCTTAGTCCTAAGTCGCTCCGAGCGTCGAGGTGCACTGTAGGGCAGATCCTCATGAGGTGTAGGGGACTCGTCCTCGGTCAGGGGGCCAGCAGCAGGGGGTGGGACTGGCCGGAGGAAGCGGCAGTTCCTCCACCAGACGCGGCCGCTCGGCACCCTAACCTTGTAATCCCGCGACCGGCCGACGCCCATCACTATGCCCACCTTGTCCCAACGTGTCGTTGTCGGGTCCTGGACGTGGACAAGGGCACGAATCTCCAGTGGCTGAAGAGGGTGGGCAAAGTCGTCATACCGAGCCTTGGCGTCCTGGGCACGTGTAGCGATGCGGTGGTTGTAGCTCTCGGCTCTGGTCTGCCACTCCTTCGCAAAGGCCTTGGCGTGTGCAGGAACACAAGAGCGGAGAGGGTGACTGTTACGAGTTGGGGATTTAGAATATAGTTAAAAGTCTACCCAGATCCCAACAGGTAACAACAATAAAAAAACAAAGACAATCGGACTATAAAAGGGTAGACAAAGGATGCGAGTTTTCGTTGTGTATAATAAAGTACCATAAATTCCTTAACAAAATATTCAGCTTCCTATAAATTACCCTTAACCAAACTTAACCTAAACATTAACAGTATATACATATTAATAAAACATAAAACAATCGTGAAGCAAGGTGGAGGTGGGAGAGGCAATACAAGATTACAAATACTTAAGTGAGGAGCTGAGATTGCTGACGAGTGAGGCTGAGTATTGTAGAAGACGGTAGGTAGTCACTGTGCCGTAGGTTTAGAGGATAGGTGATCCTGTGGTCACTTCCCAGAGTGTAGTCCTCTCTTCTCGAATTGGAGCTGACAAAGAAGACATTGAGGAGGTGACGCAACAACCAGGATATGGAGAAGGGAAACCCGGGAGTGGTAACTAAGACGAGTCATACTCGTGTTTCGTCCCTAGATGGCGTTGCTCGTGGTGCTGGGTAGGTAGATCAAGACAATTGGTGGCGCGGTTCGTAACACACCCCCCTTCCACAGACCTCCGTAGCGCGGGCGCGAAGGAGGTGATCACCTGATGCGTCTGGAGAGTAGCTGCTGCATTTCCACTGGAGCTCGGGATAAGGAGTCCACAATCAGGTTGTCCACCCCCTTTATGTGACGGACTTGTAGATTATAGGGCTGGGTGAGGAGAGCCCAGCGGAGGATTCGCTGGTTGGAGGTCTTGTTGGTTTGGATGAACGTGAGTGGGTTATGGTCGGTGAAGACTAGGGTTGTTTGTGGGCAAGACTCGAGGTAACATTCAAACTTCTTTATTGCCAACACCAGAGCCAGGGCCTCCTTCTCTATGGTCGAGTAGTTGGTCTGATGTTTTTTCAACTTGGCGGAGTAGTATGCCACAGGGTGAAGGACATCAGTGGTTGGGTCGGGTTGTAGGAGCACAGCCCCGACTCCGACACCGCTAGCGTCAATTTGCAGATGGAAGGGCAAGGTGTAGTCAGGGGGGTGGACTACAGGCTAAGAGGCAAGGAAGGCTTTGAGGCGGTGGAAAGACTGGTCGCACTTCTGGTTCCAGATGTAAGGGACCGCAGAACTGGTAAGGTCTGTGAGGGGTCCGGCCACGCTGGAGAAGTTACTGCAGAACCGACGGTAGTAGCCGCACATCCCCAGGAAACGCATGAGTTCCTTCCTCGTCCTTGGAGTGGGGAAGGACAAGATGGCTCTAACGTTTGCGTCCTTGAGTCTCACCATACCATGCCCAACGATATGTCCCAGGTAAGTCACTGATGCCCGGCCAAAAGCAGATTTAGCCAGGTTTATGGTGAATCCAGTCTCTTGCAGTCGTGCAAACAGTATCTCCAAACGCACCAGATGTTCGTCCCAGCTGTCCGACACCACCACCAGGTCATCCAGGTAGGCGAACGTCCCACCTAGGTCCTGAATTAGGTAGTTGATGGCCCTCTGGAATGTGGCCGGAGCATTAGAAAAGCCAAACGCCATAACCAAATATTGAAAAAGACCAAATGGGGTTATAAATGCCGAGATTATTTTTGCCCTATCCGTGAGTCCCACTTGATAATATCCTTTCAATAAGTCCACCGTACTGATAAATTTGGCACAGCCTATGCCGTCTATTATATCTTCAATCAAAGGTAAAGGGTAGGAGTCTGAGACAGTGACCTGGTTCACTTTACGATAATCGGTACAGAAACGAAAAGTGCCATCGGGTTTTGGAATGAGAAGGCAAGGTGAAGCCCAGGGGGAGGTACTAGGCTCAGGTAAATTATGTTTTAACAAAAAATCTACCTCCTTTTTCATAATCTCTTTTTTTTTGTGGATTTAGTCGATATGCTGATTGCCTAATGGGTTGTACATCATCTGAGATTAGCTTAATATAATGTTTAAGTATATTGCAAAACCCTGGGAGGTCTGACGTGACTTTACGAAATGTTGATAATAACTTAGTGAGATCTTTTGCTTGAGATGGATTCAAAACAGAAAAATACTCATCCAAGTTGTTGAGTATGTGACTGTTAGCAGGGTTTTCTTTAGGTAGAGGGAAGTCTAAATTCTCCAATAGGTCCATGTCATCTGTCTCCGGCTCCGGGCCTGACAAAACCGTATGTAATACAGGTAGGCTCATAGCCTCTGGGATGTCATCCTCTGACTGCCTGGAATGGTAAAGTTTCATGAGATTAATGTGAACAAGTTGTGAATCTTTTCTGCGATCAGGAGTATGGACTATATAGTTGAGGGAAGATAGTTTATTAGCATTGATTTGAAAGTTTTGATGGAACCGTTCCAAGCAACCTTGGGACGGTGGGTGGTAAGCCGACGATGTACAATGGTCCACACTGGGGTCTTTCATCACCTGTTTGAACAAAGATGGATCAGATTGTTGGGCTGTAATGAGCTCATCCTTACTAATGGTCTTATTGTACATATTTTCTGTGGGTAGTAAGATATTGGAGGTGGTTTCAGATGAAGAGGGCCCATTTCGCACACTCTGTGACCGGGTGACAGCACAAGATGGGAAAAGATGAGGAATAGTTTCTTTAAGGTCAGTGGTGGAGTTGACAGGTAAGGGAGAGTCGACTGTCTTTATGTTAGGAACCACTAGATCTCCTACCAAGTCATTACCCAATAATAAATGAATGCCGCACACAGGCATTGGGTCTTTCCTAATGGCTACTTGCACTTTCCCAGTAATCAAGGGACATTGGAGGTGCACTTTAGCTAAGGGATAGGAAGAATGGGATGAGAGATCTGAAATTAGAACACTCTCATTAGTAAATGCGGTAGATATATCAGGAATGACGTTAAACAGGAGGATAGATTGTGCTGCGCCCGTATCACGTAGTATACGAATAGGGAAAGAACGAGACCCCTCTAAGATTGAAATTTTTCCCTCATAGGTGAATGAAGAGAAGAGATCCTGATGGGGCCTTTCCACATTGGTGTTTGCTATTGGTTTGGATTTGGGATCCAGGGAACTACTTTTAGCAATTCTACACTTTGGGTGTTTACAAGTCTGGATCGTATGGCCTGGGTTTTTACAGTAAGAACAAGTAAACTTGGTTGCATCAGGAGGGGTAGGTGTGGGACCTTTCGACCTACCACTCACGCCCCCAAGGTTATCATCAGAGGAGGACCTAACATGTCGGGAAGTACCACGTTCCCTACGGCACAGTGACTCCACCAGCAAGGCGTACTCATCAGCCAGCTCAGCAGCACGCCCAAAATTAACCTCTCCACGCTCCTCCACATGCTTCAAGATGTGAAATGGTATCTTGCTCTTCCACTCCTCCAGGACTACCAAGTTTAACAAATCCTGAGGTGGCCATTAAGAAAACCTAGATAAATTAATTAATGGTCAAAAGATAAGTGGATTACCCTAGAAAATATCACGGCAGGGGATAACCAGAAAGTCCCGGAAACTAACCAAGTTATACCTAGGGAAATTACACTTATGAATATTGTTCTTCTGGGAATATCCTTAGATAAGGATAAGAGACTTGAAACGGGAAGGGCGTATTACGGCATTAATATAAAGATCCGGATTAACAACCCTGAGATACTTGAAAGAGGAAGGGCGTATTACGGCATTAATATAAAGATCCGGATTAACAACCCTGAGATACTTGAAAGAAGAACGGCGTATTACGGCATTTATATAAAGATCCGGATTAACAACCCTGAGATACTTGAAAGAGGAACGGCGTATTATGGCATTTATATAAAGATCCGGATTAACAACCCTGAGATACTTGAAAGAGGAAGGGCGTATTACGGCATTAATATAAAGATCCGGATTAACAACCCTGAGATACTTGAAAGAGGAAGGGCGTATTACGGCATTTATATAAAGATCCGGATTAACAACCCTTGAGTAACTTGATTGACCCCAAATGAGATAATGAGAAGAACAATAATTGAGGCTTTATAATTATGGGGTCCTGGTAGAGCGGGGCGTCCCAAGATATCACTTCACCCTAAACTAGTGACTATGGAACAGCCTACTCTGGAGTGAGGGTGCGGCATTAAACAGATCCGGATTCTTCCCTACACTCGATAAGACTTACTACACGACTGCCACGTGTAATAACAGGTAAGCCTTATGACACTTGGAACCTAATATCCTACGTCTGTCACTCTTACTGTACGGTAATACCAATATATGCACACACATATGAAGGAACCTTTAAACCACCGTAAAGCAATTGTGAAGAAGAAGTGACTGGGAGGAATAATTAACACTGAGTAACAAGGGAGGAAGGAATATGGTACTTAAGGTCGGATCCTGTCACGGTCGCCATTTGTTACGAGTTGGGGATTTAGAATATAGTTAAAAGTCTACCCAGATCCCAACAGGTAACAACAATAAAAAAACAAAGACAATCGGACTATAAATAGGTAGACAAAGGATGCGAGTTTTCGTTGTGTATAATAAAGTACCATAAATTCCTTAACAAAATACTCAGCTTCCTATAAATTACCCTTAACCAAACTTAACCTAAACATTAACAGTATATACATATTAATACAACATAAAACAACCGTGAAGCAAGGTGGAGGTGGGAGAGGCAATACAAGATTACAAATACTTAAGTGAGGAGCTGAGATGGCTGACGAGTGAGGCTGAGTATTGTAGAAGAGGGTAGGTAGTCACTGTGCCGTAGGTTTAGAGGATAGGTGATCCTGTGGTCACTTCCCAGAGTGTAGTCCTCTCTCCTCGAATTGGAGCTGACAAAGAAGACTTTGAGGAGGTGACGCAACAACCAGGATATGGAGAAGGGAAACCCGGGAGTGGTAACTAAGACGAGTCATACTCGTGTTTCGTCCCTAGATGGCGTTGCTCGTGGTGCTGGGTAGGTAGATCAAGACAATTGGTGGCGGGGTTCGTAACAGTGACCATACAGGATGTGGGCAGGGGAGCGTCCTGTGTGGGTGAGAGTATTACGTAACTCCTGGAGTCCTTTGTCAAGCGCCTCACAATCTATGTTGCCTGAAGGGGCCACCTTGAGGATGAGGTGCTTGACTGTCTTGACCGCAGCCTCATTGTGGCCGTTTGACTGTGGGTAGTGAGGTGTTGACACGATGTGGCGGATTCCCCAACGCTCCAGGAATCCTGTGAAGTCCCGGCTGGTGAACTGTGGCCCACCGTCCATCCCCAGACGTACGGGGACGCCCAGGTCACGAAAGAGGTGCCGGAAGTGGCGAATGGTGGCCGCGGACGTCGTGTCCGAGCCACAGATTACCACCACAGGCCAGCCAGAGAGTCGGTCGGCGACAACTAGGAAATGTTTCCCAGCTGTGCTGCAGAAATAAGCTGACACGGACTCGAAGGGCCTGGTGGGTTCGTCGTCACACAAGAGGGGCTCCTGCTGTTGACTGGGCTGCATGATCTGGCATGGCTCTCAGGCATGGACCATATTGATGATATCCTCGTCAATGCCAGGCCAGTACACAGCCTGCCTTGCGAGGCGCTTGGTGGCCTCTGCTCCACGAAGGCTGTCATGTAAGCGGGCCAAAATGCGACGACGGAGAGCTGCTGGGACGACCACACGGGCACCGTACAGGACGAGGTCCCCTATCTGCGTAGAGGTCCTCGCGTATCTTCCATTACGGGCGTAGGGCAGGTCAAAACAGTCGCGAGGGAACCCAGTCCTCACACTCTCCAAGAGCTGAGTGTAGGAGGGGTCGTCGCGTGCCGCAGTCCGTAGTTCCTCAAGGGCCAGATCACTGCAAGCAGCTCCAGCTCGATGGTAGCGTAGCGAGACTCAGCATCGGTGAGGAAGCGAGAGCTACACTGTACGAGCCGGTGCTTTCCTCCACCGTGATCCTGGAGAAGGGGGTAACCAACCCTGTACAGGCGCGAGGTGTCTGTCTGGAGGACGGTGGGGAACGCTGGGTCGAAAGTAGCGAGGATAGGTGGACTTGACAGGGCCTCCTTCACCTTATGAAAGGCGAGGTTGTGGTCAGGGGTCCACGTGAAAGTCCTCTTGGGGCTCATCAGGGGGCGGAGAGGCCCGGCAGCGGCGGAGCCGTCAGGAGAAAATTCTGCCAGCTGGTTCACCAGGCCCATGAAAGACCTGAGGTCCGTAAGGTTGGCAGGTTTGGCAAAGTCCGCTATGGCGCGAACTTTCTCCGGGTCCGCAGCAATTCCATCCCTTGAGAGTCGGTAGCCGCAGAAAGACACTGCAGGTGCGGCCAAGACGAACTTCTCGGCATTCAGAGTGATGCCGTGCGTCCTACACCTGGTCAGTACCTCGTCGATGCGGCGAAGATGCGTCAGGTAGTCCTCATCGTAGAGGAGGACGTCGTCCACCACCTTCACGCAGTTGGTCACGCCTTGAAGTGCCATGTCACCACAGAGACAGAAGGCGTCCCCCTGTAGCAGCGAATCCCATAGGGCCATGGCAGTAGCGGAAGCATCTGTAAGGCGTAATGAAAGTGGTCAGTGGCTGACCCTCCTTCTTCAGTGGGATCTGCCAGTAACCACAGAGGGCGTCCATCGTCGAGAAGTGCCGTACTTTCGGATCCACACTCCGTATAGCTGCAAAAGGTGTGGGTGAAGGGTGGGCGGGACGGGACACCTGGCTGTTAAGCTTAGACAAGTCGGTAGTAATCCGCACTCCACCGTTAGTCTTAGCCACAGCGACTAGAGAGTGGCACCAAGGGGATGGGTCGTCACCAACGGGTACGATGACACCCTGGGCCACCATGGAATCCAGTTCTTTCTTGACTGAATCCCTGAAGGCGAGAGGAATCAACCGGGGAGTGTGTATGGCAAACGGCTGTGCATCTTCCCGCAGATGTATCCTCATAGGCGGACCCGCCATAGCCTTCAGTGGCGCGGTCCGTAGGGCCTCCTTCGTCACCAGCACATCCGAGTACTCCTTCAGGAAGTAGGCCCTTGCGGCTGAAGGAGACGTCTCGCTGTGAAGAGGAAGCAGCCGTGACTTGGGTGGAGGCGGGGAGGGAGTGGACGTGGGTTCTGGGCAGCTCTTTGCGGCAGAGCCAGGCGCGTCGCTCGTTGACTCAAGCACCCTGCTGACGGTGTACCGAACAGCTGGGATCTGCTCAGGAAAGTCTCTGGGCACCACGCCAAACTCCTTGTAGTGCTCCCACGACAACAAGGGTGTAGCAAGAGTAGGCTGCACGTCCATCCATCCGTGACACGACCTGTCGCCGTTGGTGATCTCCGCTTGAAAGGAGCCCACATCTGGGAACAGTCCGGAATGTAGTACAGCAGCTGCCGCGGTGGTCCCAGGTTCCGTTTGGTGAGGCCCAGTTTCTGGAGGTGCTTCAGGCCTATCACCGTAGCATCAGCGCCGGTGTCAGGTATCACCTCGATGTGACCCGACACATCACCGTGCGTGACGGCGACGCAGATGGTAGGGGAAGGTGCTTCAGGCCTATCACCGTAGCATCAGCGCCGGTGTCAGGTATCACCTCGATGTGACCCGACACATCACCGTGCGTGACGGCGACGCAGATGGTAGGGGAAGGGGCGTGTGGTCGATTCCATGCTCTTGATGTGACTCTGCTGCTGCTTAGGGCTGCGTGGGCCATCTGAAGGGGGCTGCGTGCGAACCACCCCGAGGGAAGTGCGCTGCTTTCCTCCTCGTCTCGGGCTTTAGGGCTTGGGGTGGCGGGAGCACTTGTCGTAGTGTCCATAGTGAGAGCAGGCCTGACACTTGTGGCCTCGTGCAGGGCACCTGTCTGTGTTAGACCAATGGCCCTTACGGTCACATCCACAACACAGTGCGTCAGCGGCCAGGCATGTCTTGTAACCATGCTGCTTTCCACAGCTGCCACAAGAAGCACTAGGCGGAGGCGTGGAAGAACGTGCGGCAGCCTTCACGTTGTTGGCCGCCTTCTTACCCTTCTTGTACTGTGAGATAGCTCTCACAGCAGGTGGGGCCCGTAAGGCAGAGGCGGCGGACTTGGTGGCCTCGTATGACCGACATTCAGTCACTACCACCTGGAGTGTGGAGGAAGCGTCCAGGGGGATGAGTCGCTGCACCAACTCTTCTTGCCCGACACCTGTCAAGATCCCGTGCTTGATCCAGGCTTCCTCACATTCCCGGCTGTGCGCCTTGCAGACGTCGATCTCCTCCGACAAACTCTTCAAACGTACAAAAAAGTCGTCAAAGGATTCATTCTCCACCTGCTTGCAGCTGGTGAAGGCGCGGCGACGCAAAGCCTCGTTATTCCGACCTTTAACGTGCTCCTGTAAAAGGTCGAGCACATCCGTCACTGAAGACATAGAATCGGGAGGCACTTGCAAAGTGTGCTCCAAAACTCTCTGGGTCTCCAGCGACAAACACACCCGCAGTTGGATGAGCTGTTTGTTTGGTGGCATGCTATCAAGGTCCACCATCGTGGAGTAATCTGTCCACCGCTGCCTCCACTCACGAAAAAGCTGAAACATGACGTCTGGTGAGAGGGCGGGTGGGGATTGAACAGATGCCTTGGGAGCTGTTGGAGTAGCAAGAGTACCTGGAGGACGCTGGTGTGGTGGGGGAGGGAGGGAACTGGCGCCTTGGGGCGCGATACCTGCTAGTGAGGGAGGGTAGGTTAGCGCCAGGGTCGCCAATATTGCATCAAAGCGCGCCTTTTTCCTTTTATCTCCAGTTCTGACCGCTTCGTCCCTTTGCCTGCCAATCCACCAGAATGCAGTCGTTGTTAGATGAGGGATGACGTGAACAGCGCAGAAATAACGCATAGAGTCCACTGTTCTGTCCATGAGTGCGTGCGTGCGTGCGTGCGTGCGTGTGTGTGTGTGTGTCTGAGAGAGCAGATCGTGGTGACCTTAATGCGTGTGGTTGGAGCCGCCACGGAGGCAAGAGCGTTAGTGTCTCCCCGGATGTCACACGAGAAGGGTGTACACCTGCGTGCTCCGTGGGTACCACAAAAAACAGGCCACTGCTCAACTCTCATCTCTAGACACACTAATACACTGACACTAACACTGCCACCGTCACTAAAACTCACTGTGACGGCGCAACACTGCACGTCGCGGAGAAACACAACGCAACACAACACAACACACTAGTCGACATGCACATCACCGGCAGTAACTGCCGGCATAGACGCGACACTTGTAAGTCCACAAATCCTACTCACTGCGCCATGAAGGTTCCAAGTGTTCCCTGAAGAAGGCAGTGATGTGTAGGTAAACACCGGGTAACACAGGAGTCCATTTATTAACGGATAGGAGAAATACAAGTAGTGACTAGCGTGTGCCATGTACGACCCACAGAGTCAGACTGAGGCTGCATTGCCATATGGCAGCCTCGGGGCAATGTTGTCACATAACACGTGCAGTCTTGCCACATTATTACATACACCGATGCTACTCGGTACAGTAGCTTATATACAAGGTT
>NW_024723027.1:0-16856 GCF_018991925.1 Homarus americanus | reverse complement strand
GTTGATTTTATTGGTAGGTTTCCATTTCTCTGTGTTCTGGCTCAAATATGTTTTAGTTGCCTGTTCTGTTTCTTGGCAGAAGCTTCTATTGTCTTCGTCATTTATTCTGAATATGTTCTTCCAGAATTCTCTAAATATTGGTTCTTTATCGTGTGGTTCTGTTACCTTTCTACCGTTTTTGTCCTTTATGTAGCTAGTTTCTTCCGAGTTTGTTCCCATTAGGTTTTTTATTTTCTTCCAGAATGCTTTTGGATTTTTGTAGTCTGCTTGTGTATCCTGGATCAGCTTGTTCCATGTTTCATTGTGTTTGTTCTTGCTTATGTCTTTCAGTTCTTGTTTTAGATTCCTGTATAATATTGTGGTGTCATTGCTCCACCCGTGTGTTTTGGTGTATTCATATAGATTGGTGAATCTAGTTTGGATCATTTTCTCTTCATGTGTTAATTGTGCATGTGGTAATGTACGGTATGTTGTTTTTGGAATGTTGTTTTCCATTGCTGTTGTTACTTCTTTGTACCATGTATCCAGTGAATTATCAATCTCTGTTGTGTCTTTGTTGTGTAGGAGTGTTGGTTCGTTGTTGCTAAGTTCCGATTTAAAATTTTCCCAATTTGCTTTATTGAGTGAAAATCTGGGATTGATGGGATTTGTATCGGGGATGTGGATAAAGTTGCAATTATGGGTAGATGATCACTGGTTGTTGTTGGTCCCGCTTTTAGATGTACGTTTAGATGGTGATGTCTATTGGTTAAAACAATGTCTGGTTTTCCAGTGTTGCCGGCTGATATGTAAGTTGCGAAGTCGGGCCCGAGGTGTGTTATTGTCCCGTGATCGATGAGAGCATGGAGGATTTTTCCTCCTGGGTTTCTGACATTGTTTCCTAAGGTTGTGTGTTTTGCATTGAGGTCTCCTATGAAGTATGTTGGATTGTTTTGCCTCATTAGTTTTAAGATGTCCCCTGTAGGAAATATTGGTCTTCTGAATGTTAAATATGAAGTTCCGATGGTTATTGGCCCTCTTGTTGTATTTACTTCGGCTGCCAGAAAGTTACTTTGAAAATTGTCAATGATTTTATATTGTATGTTGCGTTTTATGGCAATTGCTATGCCATCATGTGGTTCGTTGTGTATGTTCATTTGATGTACATGGTAGTTAAAGATCTTGATTTTTTCACTATTTTTCCTACCATGTGCGTTGATGAGAATGATGTCAGGGTCTAATGTGCTGTATATGTTGGTGAGTTCTGATTTCCTTGCCGAATTCCAGGCTAGGACGTTGTGTTGGATTATCTTTAATGTTTTGTTTTGAGTAGTCGTGGGTCCCGAGAACTTGGTGTAGGGTGTCTGCTGGCTCGTATATCTCCTGGCGAGTGTCCACTCCTTTCCTCCTTCAATCCCGTTCTGATTTTCTTAAATTTAATTGCATCTACTCTTTCAATTCTATTGTATTTGGTGTTAATAAGTCCTGCATTTATCAGTTGTTCTATGTAGGATTCTTCTACCCTATCATCTTCGTAGGTAACTTTTACTGTGCCTTCCTCTATTTCCTGGAGAAGTCTGTCATTTGTTATTGTAGTTGGTGTGTTAACTGAGTAGAATCGGATGCCGATTTCGTTGCCTAATTCTTCTGGTTGCACATCACTTGATGAGGGTGGGGGGGCACGAAGGCCAGGTAGGGATTCTTTACTAGTTTTCGGTTTGGTTGGGTCAGCTTTTGCAGGTTTTAATTTCTCTGCTTGCTGAGTTGTGGAACCTGATGATTTGCGGCGTGGTGTGGTGTGGTGTGGTGTGACTGCTTGGGTGATAGGGTCTGTTTCCATGATGGTTTCTTCTGTGGCCCTGACTGACTGACTGATGTTGGGGATTACTGGCCTCTTCGCCATTAGGCTATTTCGGCCGAAGCTGATGTCTTCTTTCTTCTTCTAATCTTGGTCTTCTTTCTTGCTACAACTAATCTGATGTTCTTGTTTCTTCTTTTCTTGTTATTCTTGTGTTCTTCTTGTTCTTGGTATTTTGGTTACTTCTTTCTTCTTGTTGTTTTATTTGGGATGAATTATGGTATGCATGAGTGATATGATGGTGAGTTAGTGACAGACCAGATGAAATGGCTTGTCAGGTGACTAGTTTCTCTGTGATTTTTTATTTTTTTTTATTTTTTTTTATTTTGTCTTTTGTAGCCCGTGTCTTTTTGTTTGAATATGTGTTGGTGGGTGTCAGTTTAGCTTGATAAATGTGAGTGTTGTATGTAATGATAAGGTTTGTGATGTGTTTCTCATGTTGTATGTTTTAATTTTTGTTTTATTCATTTTTATTTTTTTATTTTTTATTTTTTAAGGCATGGTTACATACATATAATAGATATAAAAAGAGTTCATGCGTGTGTCAATCATAACATGCCGATAAGATGGGTCTCCTTGAGGAAGGTTATTACTGCGTCACTTATGGTGACATTATCTTGCAATAGGTTGGGTACAGTCAGCACGAAGCCTTGCTCGGCAGCTAGGATCACCAGCTGCCGGCGATCTGGTTCGTACTGGCTGCACTCAGTCAGAATATGTCTGATGGAGAGAATTAGGTTACAAGTGGCACAGATAGGTGGGAAGGTTAGGTTAGGTTAGGTTAGGTTAGGTTAGGTTAGGTTAGGATCAGACTGGCTGCAGCTACGGCTCTCTTACATTGGTTGGGTCCGCGAGACGGCCACCTGGCCTGATCCTGAGCTTGGTATAAAAGACCAAGGTGGCCCGAGGAAATTAAATGCTCGACATCGCGTCTTGGGACACCAGGACAACAACGCCGTGGGCAAGATTTTAAACACGTTACTGAGTCATGGCAACGCAATACACCTCGGCCCGGAATTCCCCACATACATCAGTGCAGGTAAAATCGGACATCCAGACATAGTACTAACAAACCAGCATCACCATCTTAACCTGCAAATGGAACCCGGCCCAATAACCACCAGTGACCATCTCCCTATCGTAGCCACACTCTCCACGTCGCCAATTCAGATCCCTGCCAGGACGAGATACAGCTACAGCCGAGCCAACTGGGAGGAATTCCAAAATGAGCTAAGCAACCACCAAATAACCCGGCTAAACAACAAACGCACCTCCCAAATAGACAGCACACTGGAGACATGGTACGGAAACGTGATCCAAGCAATGGAACACCACATACCCACGACCACTCACCGCACATTACCACACCCCCAATACACACATCAATCAAGAATTTTACAGACACAGTTTAGTAACTTATTCAAATTAATCCTAGAACATGGATGGACGCCAGAATACAGAATACAATATTACACCATACACGATCAACTAAGAGACATGTCCAAAGAAGCATACGTGAACAACTGGGAGAAATTAATAACAGACACAGAAGCAACTTACCACGACCCGAAAAAATTCTGGCGAAAAATTAAAAACCTAATGGGAATCTCAAGCAACGAGTCAAACTACATTTTAAATAGCAACCAAATCAAATTAACTGAACCCAAAGAACAAGAACCTGAATTCAGAAAATACTGGAGCAAAATTTTTCAAATAAGCCAAGAAGACAACCTGAACTTCTGTATGAATACCGAGCAACAAGTAACCAATCACATGACACACACAACCCACATCTGGCACCCAAGTCCCAGCATAGACACACACGCTTTGGACGATCTTTCCACACTGATTCAACCAATCACCGCAGAGGATATTCAGAAAACAATAATCAGTTTCAAAAATGAGGCCCCGGGCATCAGTAAAATTAACAAACCCATACTCCAGCATCTACCAATCAACATGATACACCAACTCAGTCACATTTTTAATGCAGCACTTGCCTCTGGCTACTTCCCAAGAAAATTTAAAACAGCAATCATCAGACTTATATCAAAACCAGGCAAATCCCCAACCCAAGTAGCAAACTACAGACCAATCTCTCCTAGAAATACCGGGAAAAATCCTAGAAAAAATAATTAACCGCCGACTGAGAACACACCTCGAATTTGAGGAGAAATACAACCCCAGACAGCATGGATTTAGAAAACATAGAGGAACCCATACAGCCTTAGCCTTAATTTACGAAAACATAGCAAACGCGATGCACAACAACGAACAATGTAACGTAGTACTAAGGGACGTAGCTAAAGCATTCGACAAGGTCTGGCACCTAGGACTCAAATACAAAATTACCACCCAAGAACTTCCCAACAACTTTACTTCCATTCTCTGCAACTTCCTCGATAATAGAGAGGCCAAAATTATCATAGGTAACCACACAGGCCCAAGCTTCAAATTATACAGCGGAGTACCACAGGGAAGCAACCTCTCGCCAACACTCTACACAATATATACGGCGGACATGCCACCTCCTGTACACGGAGAATATGTAGCCTATGCTGATGACGTCACACAAATCATCCGACATCCAGGCAAGGGCAAACAGATGATGGCAAGGATAACAACCCACGCCATCGAACAAATCAACGAATATGAAAAAAAATGGAAAATTAAAACCAATACACAGAAACTAATGATAATACATATTGCCAGAAAAAACCCTACACCAATCACAGTCAACAACGTACCTATACAATACTCCAACCAAGGTAAAATTCTGGGACTCACGATAACAAGAACAGGCATAGCAAAACACGTAAAACAACGCAAACAGACTGCCCAATCACAACTCACGAAACTAAGACGATTCAGCAAAATGGACAACAAAATTCAATTACACCTATACAAAGCACTTATCCGCCCACACCTAGAATATCCACCAATACCACTCAACACGATCAGCAAATCCAGTCAACTTAAACTTCAAGCAGTACAAAACAAAGCTATCCGTAGAGCATCAAAGCAACTTCCGCCATACACCACCAAAATACAAGAACTTCACGAACTATTCGATATCGAACCACTGAACATACGTACACACAGCCAAGCACAGAGAGTATGGACCAAACTTAAAGAGATGGAGGATCCATTATTCTCCAAGTTAAAAGAAGAAGGAACAACTAAAACACACAGCTGGTGGCCTAAGAGCTTCCATGCTGACATTACAGAACAAGAACCACTCTACACAAAGAGATAAACAAATAACACTACCACCGGACAAATAAAAATTAACACTCACTACAATAATGAATATCTAGCTAGCTTAACTCCTCCCCCCTCCCTCCTCAACCTCCTTCCCTGAGCGGACGGGCCTGTGCTGCACGCTGCCGCCACCCAATCATTTCAACTCGTCTCCGCTAGGTGGACAGCCCACCTGCTATCTACCCCTCCCACTCTTCTTCCCGTTTCTACGCTTTACTTCTTTCTCTCTCTCCTCTCCTTTCCCAGTGCAAAGTCATTTGCCACTTTACTTCATTATCATCATCATCGGAAATTTAACTCCTATCACGAAAAGCAGCAGCAGCAACATGTCAGGACGCGGCAAGGGAGGCAAGGTGAAGGGCAAGTCAAAGTCCCGTTCTAGCAGGGCCGGACTCCAGTTCCCCGTGGGTAGGATCCACCGTCTCTTGCGTAAAGGCAACTATGCTGAGCGTGTTGGTGCAGGTGCCCCTGTGTACCTTGCAGCCGTCATGGAGTACCTGGCAGCAGAAGTGCTCGAGCTGGCCAGTAACGCCGCCCGCGACAACAAGAAGACCCGCATTATCCCGCGTCATCTTCAGCTTGCCATTCGCAATGACGAGGAGCTGAACAAGCTCCTGTCTGGAGTCACCATTGCCCAAGGGGGTGTCCTTCCTAACATCCAAGCTGTGCTCCTCCCCAAGAAGACAGAGAAGAAATAAGAACCCAAGGTTCGTTCACACAAGACAACCTAACCAAACAGGCTCCTTTCGGAGCCACAGGATATCACTTAAAGAGAGAAATATACGACATCAACGTTTTGCAGGATAACACTCTGTGCAAATTGAGTGTAAATGTTTTTGAATGGTGTAGATGTGAAGGGGTACTGTGGGGGCCTGGGGTGGGGGACTTAAACGGGACTTAGAAGGGCGCAGAAGCAGCAGCAGCAAGGGAGGCGACCTTATTTTCAGTCTGGTTCATTGACAGTACACATTTAGCAGCAGCATACATTGGAGTCATATTGTAATTGTAGACTAATCAGTGTGGGCTAGCTAGCCAATTTGGGATAAACAGCAAGAATGTAATGTCCTCAATGAAGTAATGACATAGTTCAAGATACAATAAGTGAGGTGGCCTGAAGTCTTTGACAGTGTCACATTCAATAATATAGTGCTTTAAAGGTGTATCACAAAGTTTACATGCTGAGTGTTCCGGTATGGGTACAGCGTTACTAACTTGCCAGATGTGTCTGTATCCTAACCTAATTCTGGCCACGACTACATCACACAGGCAGGCAGGAGCAAGTTGTTTGGACACTATTCCTAGCCCCCTTGGTCCCTGTTCACCTACTGTAGCAGTAAGTAGGTACCTGTTGTAAATCGAAAGGTTGCGAATTCGTATTCAGGAAAGTTGTTGGAGCTTCTAAACTTGAACTGACACAATCCGAGGAGTGGTGACCCGAGGATCACAGACACTATCTCTCCCTTCCTAACCTCCTGCTCCTTCCTCTGTCCTCCCCAAATTGAACCATGCTATCGCAAAGGTAATAATACAGGTAGAGACAACAACATATTTTCCTATTGTCTTATTATATATTAATAACAGAAACGCTGCCGCCATCCCGGAGGCTTTACATTGTCTCACTGTTCATTCCCTCCACAATTCTTCCTCGTACTTCTTCTTCTTCTTCTTCTTCTTCTTCTTCTTCTTCTTCTTCTTCTTCTTCTTCTTCTTCTTCTTCTTCCATGAATACTTTATTAACGGTGTATGTAAGTTTCACCATGTTTTGCACGACAGCGGTAGAGCAAAGTATATTTTGTTAGCAATAAACCAAAAGCATATTTTATGGCCTAATCATCACTACATAGAACACCACCCATAAAGCATGATACTAGTAGACCACAAAAACTGCTATAAACACCCAAAGCATATTTTATTGCCTAATCATCACTACATAGAACACCACTCATAAAGCATGATACTATTAGACCACAAACTGCTATAAACCCCAATAATATACTATACTAGTGACTATAATTGTGTTACCCAATATTATACGAAATAATACTATAAAACATAATAATAAATACACTAATAGTGTATATTAGTTGAATGCACAATCTGATGAGAAGTCAAAAAAAAAAAAACCAACATAACAATAACCTAGAAAGAGTGTAGAGTATTTTTGTGCAAACTATTATACTAGTAGATGGTCTAAGATAACTGTATGTGAAGGAAAAGGTGTGTTCTCCACTCAAACTTTCTTTTTATGAAATCTCCTACTCCCCAGCTGAGCGGTACGCCCAATGGGAAACAAAACGTGGCACATAACACGCCGCCCGCCAGCTCTGGCTCGGTGAATAGGAATCAGTAATCGGGCGGAGTATAAACAACACCGCCGCCAATGTGCTCCTCCCATCTCTGAGGAAATCTGGCGGGCAACTTAGTATTATATTAGCATGTAATAATAATAACAATAATAATAATAATAATAATACTACTACTAATAATAATACTAATAATATTAATAATAATAATATTAATAATAATAACATGCAATTTCATTTTATAACACATACTAACAAAATAGTGTATAGCCTACTATACTTAACTATAATAGGTTAGGTTGCGTAGGAGGATCTAAAAAGTACAGTAGTATATACACACACACACACACACACATACATATAGACAACAAACTAAATTAGAAACCACACGTCAGTGAAGTTATCAAATCCTCCAGTTTCTGTCTCCACCTCCTACGCCGACTCAAGTCCCTCGGTGTTCCTGCACACGAGCTCCTCAGTGTTTACACAACATTCATACTTCCCAAGCTCACCTATGCCTCCTCCACCTGGTCTTCCTCCCTAAATGCCACACAACGTAAACACCTAGAAAAAGTGCAAAAGAGGCCATGCAAGATTATTCTCTACCCTTCCTACTCCACATATCAAGAAGCGCTCAACACACTGACCGACCCTTTAGACTCTCACTGACCATCACCACGACCTCATCTGCAAATTTGGTAAGAAGCTTCTACACCATCCCCGACACCGGCTCCTACTACCACCTGAGATCCCTAGTCCGAGAATTGCTCTTCGACACCACAACCGCATCCAGCCCAGCCCATACGTGCACGAACTGATCTCTATAAGAACAGCCCAGTCCCAACCATTGTAAAAATTATCGATAACTTGTAATAAATCAGTGTACTCACTCCCAGTAAACACTACTCCTTGCACTGTCACTATGTTGAAATGAACTGTAGTTTGAGCTTTTCCCCAGCTAGTTATTATATGTCTTATTTGTGTCACTCATGTTACTTGTATATTATTTGTAATTCGTAACCCATTCCCCAAATATGTAACTGTATATTTTCAGCCTTCTGGCTGCCAAGCACTTTCAATAAACCGTTAATTATTATTATTATTATTATTTATATGTTGGCCGATACCAACTCACTCCCCTGAACCCTCCTCCCCACCGGACTATCAACAAGTTCTTGCCATAAGGTACTATCTCATTTGGCAAAGGAATGGAACCAGTGATGAATAGTGGTGAACAGTGCTTAACTCAGTGAAAAACAACTCGGCAGTTGAGTCTTACCCAAGCTAGCTAACCACCTTCACACAGTGAGGTCCCAGGTACCCGGTTATACTTCCCCTGAGACTCCACGATAGAGAGGCCTGGGACCACACCTCACCCACTTGAATGAGTGAGTCATGTGGACCACGTGGTGTCCCCAAGATGCTACGACACCACGTAGTGAATGTTTTGCTACAGCATCATCATGTGAAGTTCCTCATAACACCATCTGTGAGGTAACTGCTACATCATCAGGCCCCTCATAACGCCATCTGTGAGGGAGTTACTACACTACGTGTCTGGTGTTCAACACCTCACCTTACATGATCTATGCGTGCAAACATTAATCTGTATGTTCACTGTGTGCTCCTTCACCTTTCTCTAATGAGGGCTTTTGTTAAACCACCAATGTATGTACTAAGTCAATTGTGTCCAATGTATACTTTCGAAAAGCCCTTGTTTGGGTTAGGTAGGAGAGAGTAGTCGTCATTATTGTCCAAGCCACATTATTTATTTCTATATATAAGTAATGTAGGCTGGTTTTTAAATACCTCAATCCCCTAACGGTGCCGTTTGTATATTAAGAAATACCGAAGCCATACAGTACAACACCAGCGAATATGAAGTATCACTGTAACCGGCAACTGTTACTCACTCATACCTACATACATATATAGAGTCTTTACAGAATGATAGCAGACACGAGGAAGACGAACAACAAGAGGAGAAGAGTTAGAAGAAAATCAACTTCAAGCTAAGAAGAAGAATACCAAGACATTTCCTCCAAACAAGAAAACAACACACACAATCAAGCCGACCAAACACTGAGAAACCATGGCGGAACCCAACATGCACCGGACGCTTGACCTGACTCTATCCTGCCGCATCCAGGCGAGTTGCTGCTTAAAGTCCCTCACGCAAGCGCTGTTTAGCCACTGCACCTATTCTATCCTCCTAAAATTCACTTCAATCCCCCCTGCCACTAGCATGTTATGTATGTATGTATGTATGTATGTATGAATGAATGCTAACTGCAACTTTGCGTATTAAAACTCATTACTCTTACCGAAGTAATATAGTGCGTGGTTATGTTATGTCATGTTAGGATAGATTATAAACTACATTGGGTTACATTTCGCGAGGTTCGGTGACGCTACAGGAAGTTAGGTGAGGTACCTGGAGGTTAGGTGAATGTGACTGACTGACTGACTGACAATTACTAGGAAGTGGTTCCAACACGTTCACGCACAACCTATACTCATACCACAAGTCCAGAATTAGAGAGGATCATGTTATTGGATATATTTTCAACGATTTACTCAGTGTCTAACCAACTCTTTAGCGATTTAAATGTGGACCTAAAATTAGGTCCGTATATTTGTTTGTCGTGGTGGTGGTGGTGGTGTGCGCCCGTCCATCAGGTTGATTAACCACCAAAACCATAAAGGGTGCGGCCCTGCCGTTTCAGGGCATACACCACATCCATGGCGGTGACGGTCTTCCTTTTTGCGTGCTCGGTGTAGGTGACGGCGTCACGGATGACGTTCTCCAGAAACACCTTGAGGACGCCGCGGGTCTCCTCGTAGATGAGGCCGGATATACGTTTAACACCTCCACGCCGAGCTAGACGACGAATGGCGGGCTTGGTGATACCCTGGATGTTGTCACGAAGCACCTTACGATGACGCTTGGCGCCACCCTTTCCAAGTCCCTTGCCTCCTTTGCCTCGTCCAGTCATGTTGTTGGGGTTGCTACTTCAGGTGGTCCTGGCTCCAATATGTAATCGCGAGAAGTAGAACTAGAAAAATGCTAGTAACAGGGGGGAAGGAGGTTCAGAGGAAGAATAAAGGGAGGATGGAAGTGAATTTTAGAAGGAGAGAACAGGTGCAGTGGCTAAACACCGCTTGCGTGAGGGGGTGGCAAAAAGCCCTGAGGGTGCAACAACTACAGTCAGGACGAGGCAGAGGGAGGGCGGGAGCAGGTCCGGGCAGGCAAAGGGCCAACGCGGGTGTTCTGATTGTCGTCTTAGCTCGGGCAGTGTCGGTAAGCGTAGGAAGAACCGCCCCGCCACGGCGGCGGCGCAAGCCGAGAAACGCAGGTGGACGGACGCACAGGCAGCTCACGATCAAAGTAAACAGAGAAGGTGAAGATATGGAAATTTTGCTAGTCGTAGGGTTGTTTGGAGAAAGATGAAGGTAAAGTCTTTGAGCTATGTCAAAGAGGAACGGAGCGAGTTGGAGGAAGGGTTTTTGAATCTTTGAGCTTGAAATGTCAAAGTATTCATAGTAAGGAAGGATGAGCGTATCGTAGGAGAGTTTTTAGTAATAGCAGCAGACAGATTTGAGCTTTTTTGTCAAATTGTGAACGGAGACTAGAATGAGATATAGGTTGAGTGGTTTCAGTCTAGGGTTAGGTCAATTTTATTAAGAATTGGATGTCACAGACGTTGGGTATGTTTGATTAGGTTCTGAGAGTTGTGGGTCTTTTAGCTATGTCAGAGAGAAATGGAGAGAGTTGGAGGAAGAGTTTTGAATCTTTGAGTTTGAAATGTCAAAGTATTCGTAGTGAGGAAGGATGAGTGTATCGTAGGAGAGTTGTTTAGTAATGGCAGGAGGCAGATTTGAGCTATGTCAAATTGTGAACGGAGATGAGAGTGAGATATAGGTTGTTAGGTTTCAGTCTTGAGTTAGGTCGATTTTGGTAAGGTGGCTTTGTCTGGCGGGGGGGGGATGTTGTGTTTGGAGATTGGTTGAGGGAGGGGGGGAGTTTGTGTTTGGGGATTGATGGGGGTGGCGGTTGTATGTTAATTTAAGGTGAATTAAAATTGCTTAAGGGGGGTTGTTGTGTGAGTGTGTATGTGTTTGCATGTAAATGTAAGGGGAGAGAGGGAGGGTTAGGATAATGTTATAAGGTCAGGTATGGTTCGGTTGTCGGGAGGAGGGGGGAGGAGAGGAGAGGAGAAGGGAGGCGAAAGGGGGAAAGGGGGGCTTTGGAGGTTCTTGGGTTAATTTATGGTATGGTAGGATTTCTTAGGAATGATATGTTTTGTGTTGCTAATGAATAGTTGTATTGCGTCATATGTTTTTATTTATTTATTTATTTATTTTATTTATTTATTTATTTATTTTTATTAGGAGGGTCAAAGGGGCTTGTTAGAAAGGTCGGGTATATTAAGTTTTTATTTTGGGAGGATTGTAGGTATTGATTTCTAAGAGGGGTTGTGAGTAAGGTTGGGTGGGTTAAGTTTTTCTTTTGGGAGGATTGTAGGTTTTGTTAGTGGTTGGCAGAGTTGGGTTAATTATTGCATTCTCTCTTTCTTGCAGGTATTGTGAGTTCTGGCCCCATTCTTGAGGGAGAGGGTTTGTGTACAGGTACATTGCACCCCTCCCCGACCTTATTGGCTAAGAGAGGCGTTCAATGTCGTCTGCAATTTGGTACCGTTTTTATTAGGTACACCTCTCCGACCTTATTGGCTAAGGGAGGTGCCCATAAAACAGTGTTGGTAACATTCTTGAGGGAGAGGGCTTGCGTAGGCACTGTGGAACTCTCACCAACCTCATTGGCTAAGGGAAACGTACATGTCATTTGAGTTAGTATGGGATGGGTAAGTTAGGTATTTGTTTTGGGAGGAGTGATAGGGTGTGGTTAGTTAATGGTAGAATGGTTATTTTTTATTTTGTGTGGGATTGCTAGTAACGGCTGGGTATGTTAGGTTTTTATTTTGGGGGGATTGTTAGGGGGAGTGTTAGTGCAGGTTGAGTGGTTTAGTTATTTATTAATTTATTTATTTTTTATTTTTTTGTCAGAGTGGTCTTGAGTTTGAGTTGGTGGCGTGGGGTTTGGAGTGAGGGGGGGGAGGAGGGAATTGGTCAAGTCAGGTAAGGTTAGGTTGGGTGGGAATTATTGGGTGTGGGGTTGAGAAGAGGTTAGGTTAAGCTTAGTTAGGTTAGGTGGGAATCGTTGGGTGTGGGCTGAGGAGAGGTTAGGTTGATTTGGTTAGGTTGGGTGGGAATCGTTGGGTGAGGGTTAAGGAGAGGCTAGGTTTTAATTTGGGGGGAAATTGTTGGGTGTGGTTATAGGGAAGATATTAATACAAGGGAGGTGGGAGGGGAGTGTTTGGTCTGTTTAGTACTTAAAGATAGAAATTCTGAGGTGCAGGGATGAGGTCTAAATTGTCGAGTGACTGTGAGCGTGGTGGTGGTATGAGTGTTGTGTATGCAAGTGAGGGAAGGGCAGTTACGTGACTGTGTGTGGGGGAGTCGGGAGGTTGAGGGGAGTGTGCTAGGTTCGTGTCGGGGTTGATTTCTGTTTCCTTTGGGGTAGTGCCGTATAGGTTTACTTTGATTATTGATTTGGTTGGATGAGTGTATTGAATAATTTTTTTGCTGTCAGGTGTATAGGGAGACAGGGGGGAGGTGTTCTTCCTCTTTGGTCTAGGGGTCTTGACCACTATTTCTGTGGGGGGAAGGGCTGCCATTTTATTCTTGGGAGTCTGGGGTGTTAGGGGAGGATCGGGTTTGGTTTGGGTGTTCGTGGTCCGGGAGTTCAACGTAGTCAAGTGGGAGAAGTCGGGTGTAGGCAAGGTCGAGGTGGAGGGGCCGGTATGTTTTGGACTGATTACTTTGGGGGTGTAATCGCGCACCATTTGGTGGGTGTAGGTGGCGTGCTGTGGACGCAGCGGTAGTATCGTTCATCCAAGGCCGTCCCTCCCTCTTGGAGGTGGGGCGTAGCTTGCGGATGACGCATGCGGCACTCGTGGCTAATGAGGTGGCCACTGAGGTGGAGAATGTCTGTATATAAGCCCGCCCGCCTGCCAGGCACAGAGCTACTCATCAGGAAGCTGCCCTTCCAGCGCCTGGTGCGTGAGATCGCCCAGGATTTCAAGACTGACCTGCGCTTCCAGTCGTCTGCCGTCATGGCTCTGCAGGAAGCCTCTGAGGCTTACCTGGTGGGTCTTTTCGAGGACACCAACCTGTGTGCCATTCACGCCAAGCGCGTTACCATCATGCCCAAGGACATCCAGCTGGCCCGGCGCATCCGCGGAGAGCGTGCTTAAGTCCTCTTCCTTGGGGACAAACAAAAAGCACAACAAAACCTACCAGACATCTATAACTCGGCCCTTCTCAGGGCCAAAGAACTGTTCTGAAGATAATTTTCTTGACAATCGAAATGGTTGGTGGTAGGAGAGCGTTAATTTCGGTTACCCAAATCGCCTAACGGTAAGTTGGTAACATTCGTGCAGGCACGATTGTATAGTAGGTCATCAATTCGGGAGGTGGGTGCAACAAACAAGAGCTAGTAACAAATAAAGATATAAACAATAAATAAATAAATAAATAAATAACTAAGATAAAATAAAATAAAATAAAATAAATTGTTTACATGAAATAGGCGTGCTGCAAACAAGAAATGAAGCCCAAACACACTCCAGGTATGTCACTTTGCAGTGGGTGTGAAACTACTCCACGCAGAATTTATTTATTTATTTATTTATTATGTTTCGATTTAGTCCTGTTTCTACGCCAATAGAGAATGCAGATTATTATAATTTTTTTATTATTTCCCTCTCAATACATCACTGTCGGTAACTGTCTCTTTAACATGTAACTGTGGCTCCGATGGAGCCGATTAAGTTGTAGTAGTGGGATGGCGTGTTTGTTGTGCACAAGTAACCTCTTACTTGGAAGAGGTGTACTTGGTGACAGCCTTGGTGCCCTCAGACACGGCATGCTTGGCCAGTTCACCGGGCAGCAAGAGTCGGACAGCTGTCTGGATTTCCCGACTTGTAATGGTGGAGCGTTTGTTGTAGTGCGCCAGGCGGGAAGCCTCGGCAGCGATGCGCTCGAAGATGTCGTTCACGAAAGAGTTCATGATGGACATAGCTTTGGAGGAGACTCCTGTGTCGGGGTGCACATGCTTCAGTACCTTGTAGATGTAGATGCTGTAGCTTTCCTTCCTCCTGCGCTTCTTCTTCTTGTCACCCTTGGCAATGGCCTTCTGGGCCTTTCCAGCCTTCTTGGCAGCCTTTCCGGAAGTTTTGGGAGGCATGGCGGCACAGTTACTCGTGGCGCGGAGCGAGAGAATTGAAAACTGGCCCTTGTTGTTGTTGTTGTATAGATTGTCGGACCGTAGTCCGACACGGGCCTTTGCCTATAGGCGGCCCGTTTGGTGGTTCCGGCTGGAGCTCCAGGAGCAGCCAGACCGGATTGGGATTGGAGGTGGTCCCACCTGCAGATTGGAGGGATACTGCAGGTTGCAAGTGTGAGCGGACCCCCGATCAGTGGACGCTTACCACCGGCCCCCACTCTTGGACGTGGTCAGCCTCGGAGTGGCGCGCCCCCCGAACTGGGGTCCGCACTTGCTGGGAGAGGATGCTTTCTAAGCTATCTGGGTGGTGGGTATCGTGTGATGACCCGGAGTAGGTGGTGAATGTGGTCTGTGTGGGCCTTTCGGGTTAGAGTGGCCGCTGGTGTTGTGTGTGTTTCTTGGGAGATTTGAGTTCTGTCTCGGAGGCTTTGTGTGACCTCGCAATCGAGGAGATAGTGTTCAAGTGGGTTGGCTGCTGGCTCCTGACAGTAGGTGCATTCCATGACGTCGTTTCCGATTATCTGCCAGGAGCACTTGTACCCTAGTCGTAGTCGGTGAAGGCTGACTTGGGTTTGTCTTGGAGTTTTCTTGTCTGCGAAAGGTGGTTCCCCTTTTGTGGCCGCCAGGTACCATTTGGCTGATTGGGAACCAGCGTTGAGTGCGTGAAGGAAGCTCTTTTTGATGTGGAGCTTGGTAGTCTTTCTGAGGTGATTCTTGATCTGTTGCACACTTGCTGGAACTTGGATGTGTACGCTACTGGAACGTGTAGCTGCCTTGGCTGCTTCGTCTGCCACGTCGTTTCCTCCGATCCCTACATGACTGGGAATCCAGTGTAAGACGACTGGTCGGTGTTGGCTTTGGAATTCCTGTAGCTGTGCGAGGATCGAGGTGATGATGTGGACGTTGTCTCTTGGTTGACTGTGTTGCAGCGCCTGCATGGCCGATTTCGAGTCCGTGTGAATTATGACGGACTTGTTGTGTTGTGTTGCAGCGTGTTGTAGGGCCTTTGAGATTGCTACCAGTTCTGTTTGTAGGGTGGAGCAGTCGTTGGAAAGTCTCCATTGGAGGGTCTGACCTTGGGTGTAGAAGGCCGCTCCGGATCTGTGATGTTTTGGGTCCACCGAGCCGTCTGTGAAGTATGATGCTGCATCAGCCGGTGTCTCGGTGGCTATGGCTTGGAGAGATATTTTTTGGAGGTCCTCCTTCTGGAGGTTGGCTTTACTATCGCCGAGGTCGGTGAATTTGAGTGTGGCTGGTGGAGGGCTCCATGGTGGAGGGACAGTGTAACCATTGTCTCGTGTGTCTTGGTTGTTCTTGACGAGTGTTTCTGCTTGCAGGTGTCGGATGACCTCGCTTGCCTCGTGCGACCAGGTGCCCCCTCGCACTCTGTGGTCGAGGTGGAGGGAGGCACTGATTCGAATCTTGGCAACTGTGGGCTTGTCTGCTCTACAGATTTTGGCGAGGAGACCGGCTGTCACCTGCTTGACCCGTACTGCCAGGGGTGGTAGCTCGGTTTCCATTTGCAGATTGCAAATTCTGGTCCACATGGGTGCTCCGAGCATGGTCCTGAGAGCATTGTTTTGAATGACTTCTAGCTTAGCTATTTGGTCTTCTCTCAGTCCAATGAGTGCTGGAGCACTGTAATCTACCAGCGATCTGATGGCGACTGCGTAGTAGGCTTTGAGCACATGAAGGTTTGCTCCTGCGGATTTGCTGGTGAGCGACCTCATTATATTGTGTCTGCTCTTCGTCCTGTGCCTGAGATACTCGAGTTGCGGCTTGAAGGTGAGTTTCTGGTCAAACCAGATTCCAAGACACTGGTGGGCGTTGGTCCAGACTACCGGCGTGTTTTGTATGGAGAGCAACTTGTCTGGTGTGTTTGTGCAGATGGCCATCGCTTTCGACTTGGCTGGATTTATCTTGAGTCCAAGTCTGTTGCACTCCTCTTCTATAAGTTGGAGTGCGCGTTGCGTGTTGGCTAGTCTGTTCGATCCTCTTACTATAAGCTGTAAGTCGTCTGCATAGCATAGGAGCTTGGCTGTTTGTCTGAAAGGAAGTTTGACTAGATTTTCCATCAGGACGTTGAACAGCATTGGACTGAGGATGCCTC
>NW_024723026.1:0-2343 GCF_018991925.1 Homarus americanus | reverse complement strand
TGATGTACTTCGTTCAGTTGCATTGCTAGGTACACCTCTGACACTCCCAGGTACCTCTGGCGCTCCCTGGTGCACCTCTACGTACTCCCAGGTACACCTCTGACTTTCCCAGGTACACCTCTGACTTTCCCAGGTACACCTCTGACACTCCCAGGTACACCTCTGACACTCCCAGTTACACCTCCGACACTCCCAGTTACACCTGACCTCCCAGGTACACCCCTGACACTCCCAGGTACACCTCTGATACTCCCAGGTACACCTCTGACACTCCCAGGTACACCTCCTCTGGCACTCCCAGGTACACCGCTGACACTCCCAGGTACCTCTGATTCTCCCAGGTACACCTCTGACATTCCCAGGTACTCCACTGACATTCCTGGTACACCTCTGACACCCCAGGTACACCTCTGACACTGCCAGGTACACCTCTGACACTCCTGGTACACCTGTGACATTCCCAGGTACATCTCCGACCTCCCAGGTACCTCTGGCACTCCCAGGTACACCTCCGATATTCCCAGTTTACACCTCCGACACTCCCAGGTACACCTTTGACCTCCCTGGTACTCCCCTGACACTCCCTGGTACACCTCTGACCTCCCATGTACACCTCTGACACTCCCAGGTACACCTCCGATACTCCCAGGTACCTCCGTTACTCCCAGGTACACCTCAGACACCCCCTGGTTCACCTCTGGTACTCCCTGGTTCACCTCCGGACACTCCCAGGTACACCTGACACTCCCATGTACACCTCTGACACTCCCAGTTACACCTCCGATACTCCCAGGTACACCTTTGACACTCCCTGGTACTCCCCTGACACTCCCTGGTACACCTCTGACACTCCCATGTACACCTCTGACACTCCCAGGTACACCTCGATACTCCAGGTACACCTCCCGATACTCCCAGGTACACCTCAGACACTCCCTGGTTCACCTCTGGTACTCCCAGGTAGACCTCTCACACTCCCTGGTTCTCCCCTGACACTCCCAGGTACACCTCAGACACTCCCAGGTACACCTCAGACACTCCCTGGTACATCTCTGACACTGCCAGGTACACCCTGACACTCCCAGGTACACCACTGTCACTCCCAGGTACACCTCTGACACTCCCAGGTACACCCCAGACACTCCAGGATACACCTCTGACATTCCCAGGTACTCCTCTTACACTCCCAGGTACACCTCAGACACTCCCAGGTACACCCCTGACACTCCCAGGTCCACCTCTGACACTCCCAGGTACACCTCTGATACTCCCAGGTACACCTCTGACCTCCCAGGTACTCACTGACATTCCTAGTAACCTCTGACACTCTCGGTACCCCTCCGACACTCCCAGGTACACCTCGACACTCCCAGGTACACCTCTGACACCGCCAGGTACACCTCTGACACTGCCAGGTACACCTTTGACCTCCCAGGTACTCCACTGACACTCCCAGGTACACCTCCGATACTCCCAGGTACACCTCCTATACTCCCAGGTACATCTCAGACTCCCTGGTTCACCTCTGGTACTCCCTGGTCACCTCTGACACTCCCAGTACACCTCTGACCTCCCAGGTACACTTCTGACCCTCCCAGGTACACCTATTACCTCCCTGGTTCTCCCCTGACACTCCCAGGTACACCTCAGACACTCCCAGGTACACCTCAGACGCTCCCAGGTACATCTCTGACACTGCCAGGTACACCTGACACTCCCAGGACACCACTGTCACTCCCAGGTACACCTCTGACACTCCCAGGTACACCCCAGACACTCCCAAATACACCTCTGACATTCCCAAGTACTCCTCTGACACTCCCAGGTACACCGTAGACACTCCCAGGTACACCCCTGACACTCCCAGGTACACCTCTGACACTCCCAGGTACACCTCTGATACTCCCAGGTACCCCTCTGACACTCCCAGGTACTCCACTGACATTCCCTGGTACACCTCTGACACTCCCAGGTACCCCTCCGACACTCCCAGGTACACCTCTGACACTCCCAGGTACACCTCTGACACCCCCAGGTACACCTCTGACACTGCCAGGTACACCTTTGACACTCCCAGGTACTCCACTGACACTCCCTGGTACACCTCTGACACTCGGTACACCTCGACCTCCCAGGTACACTTCTGACTCTCCCAGGTACACCCTGACACTCCCAGGTACACCTCACACCTCCAGGTACACCCTAGACACTCCCACAGCACCTCTGATGCTCCTCTGACACTCCAGGTACTCCTCTGACACTCCCAGGTACACCTCTGACCTCCCAGTTACACCTCCGACACTTCCAGTTACACCCCTGACCTCCCAGGTACACTGACACTCC
>NW_024723025.1:0-13589 GCF_018991925.1 Homarus americanus | reverse complement strand
GTATTTTCCTGTCGGTTTCCACTCTAGCTTTCCACCAATGTTATTTCACCCTTCTAGGTTTCTATACCCTTTGATCCACCTTACCTAAGAGTGGAATGAGATAAATAGAATTGGTGGAGTGGAATGTCTGCATAATTGATGTCAGGATCCAACTCTGCCCTGGACGACACAGGATTGATCGTCACTGGTGTTGTAAGACTGTACAGAAAACCGCCTCTTGTGTTGTTCCCACGTATTAAAGAGCGATGAAGGTAAACTGAACAAGCACGCTTGGCAATGCTCGTTGTTGTAGTGGAATACACACGAAACCCAGTCAGTTGAGGGTGTAAATCTTCGCCTGCCTCTGGAATGCACTACACACGCTATGCCAAAACTGAGATATACTCGGCATGTCAACACTGAGACACACATGCTATGCTAACAAACATATACTCACATAAACTATGCCAATATTAAGACACATACACTATACGAAACACCGGCTGTGCCTAAACTAATGATTCCCCGCTCTACATGAACGCTGAGATAACAAGTTGACTTTTTTTATCGAGGAGGAGCCAAAGTCTTTCACGATAGTCACCGTCTTAGCTAAACTTGTTAACATGGTTAGCAACTTCTGGAAACATCCCGCTTAACCGAGTTATCAAGTTGTGAATAAGCTGACTCACAAAGGAGAAGTATTCCTCGACGAATTAATCTTACCAGCTTACAAGCTCTTTATTAATTAATGACAAGCGTTACACCTGTCCGCCATTCTAGGCCACGCCTCTCACCCCCCCCCCCTCCCCTTAAGTCAATAGCTTTCAAAAGCAGTGAAAGACGAAATTGGTTCTTATAATCATGACTGCTTTCTCGGGACATTGTGTATACAACACACTCTAAACTAAGCCTAGGTACCTTCTTAACCCCTCATAATCCGCCGATGGAAAGTCTGGGACTCTGACCATATTTTCATTATTTTTCCTTTCCAAATTTAGGGTAAACCTGATTTCTCTGTGATCAATGTTCCCAAGTTCTTCCCCTATTGTGATATCTCTGATAATATTTTCTTTATTTGTTCATACTAGGTCTAATATATTGTCACCTCTAGTAGGTTCTGTAATTAGTTGATTCAAAAAATTGTCCTGTACTGCGTCTAGGAAGTCTTCAGATTCATAGTCACCTACAATGTTGTCCCAGTCAATATTTCTGAAGTTGAAATCCCCCATAATGCATAGGTTGTTGTATATTGCTGCCCTACTCATTTCCTGCCATATGGGCTGAGTTGCTTCTTTCCCAAGACTTGGGGGCCGGTAAATCACTCCCATAATTAGTTTTCGCTTCTTTCTGCCATTTCTACCCATACAGACTCAGTTCCTATTTCTCCCTTTATTGTATTATTAATGCACCATTTTAATGTATCTCTGACGAAGAGTGCAACTCCTCCCCCCTTGCTACCTTCCCTGTCCTTGTGAAAAAGGTTGTACCCTTCTTTGTGTTACTCAGATAAAAAGTTCTTGCTCGCCAGATTCATCCAGGTTTAGGTGGCTACTATGACGTCTACATTCTCAGTACATACAACCGCTCTCAGCAAGTCTATTTTATTTCTAATGCTCCTACTGTTTGTATAGTACACATTTAAACCTACCCTTCCCTGGTCCTGTTTTACCCCTTGTTCTGAGTAACCAATTATACTCCCCTCTATCTACTGGCGAAACTTCCCCTTCGGAGTGACAATTTCACGCTCCAGACAAGTGTACCCCGTCACGACTGTACAGGTAGTCGTTGCCGTAGAATCGTCGCCAGTTATCAATGAACGCCCAACCATTGCTTACACAATGTTTTTTTTATTCCAGTCGGCAATTTATAGCAATTGCCTTGGACAGCCTTTCACCGCCAACTCCTCTTCTAGACGAGACACCACATACTATTGGGTTCCCTACCCTATCACTAATCTTCCCTAATGCCTCCCTATACCTGCTGAAAAGTTCCTCACTCCTAACCTTTCCTATGTCGTTGCCTCCTACTCTAAGACACACTACCGGATTGGTACTTCCCCTGACAAGACTCTATCTATCCTCTCAGTGAGTAGTGGGAGGACCAAGCTGGTGGTCAAGAAGCACTCAAAGGATACGACAACAACGACAACAACGACAACAACAGCTAAGTGTACCAACCCGTTCAGTCCCTTGATAGACGAATTGGACGTTAGTACAGTCAGGGGCAGGGATGACAAGGAAGGTATAAAAACTTTAATTGTTGGTGACTCACAGGTAAGGTACATGGACAGGGCCTTTTGTGGTAAAAACAAAAATAGGATGAGGGTGTGTTTGCCAGGGGCTGGGGTGGGGGATATAATTGACAGGATGGACAATATCTTGTCTGGTAATGGGAACAAACCCATTATCTGCCTCAGTGCAGGAGGCAATGATATTGGCCGGTGTAGGAGCGAGGAACTTCTTGATAAGTTCAAGGCAGCCATAGATCGTATTAGGACTAAGGGAGGGATCCCTATCATATGCGGTGTCCTGCCTAGAAGGAGAGTTGGCAGTGAATGGTTGTCAAGGGCAGTTGGTGTTAACGACCGTCTTGACAGATATTGCAAGTCAATATCAGTCCCATTCATTGACAACTGGGACAACTTCTATGGCAGAAGGGACCTTTATGCTAGGGATGGGGTGCACCTGTCTAGGGATGGAGTAGCAACCCTGGCTGGGGCTCTAGAGGGGGCAGTTCAAAAGATATCGAAGTCTTTAAACTGCTAAGAGAACATAGGAGCACGGGGGTGGAGGAGACTGCAGTGGGAGCGGGTAAACAAGGCGAAAGATTACAGGGAAATAGTGTTAGGAATGATGACAAAACTAAATTAGACAGGGAGTTTAAAACTAAACGCGGTAAGGGAAGGACTCAGAACACGACTAACTTAAATGTATACTACGCGAACAGTAGAAGTATGAGAAACAAAATGGATGATATTAAGGCCTTGGTATGTACCGAAGAAATCGATATAATTGCATTCACTGAAACATGGATCAACCTAGACACACGTGAATTACCAGTCGAATACCAAATTGCGGGTTACAAACTGTTCCATACCGATAGGCAGACCAGGAAAGGAGGCGGAGTAGCAATCTATGTTAGGGATAATCTGAAGTGTGAAATAAATAAGGAAATAAAAACTGAGAGGAATACAGAAACAATTTGGATAGAATTAAGTGACGGTCGGGAAAAATTAATCACAGGGGTAATATATAGACCCCCCAATCTTGATAGCGTCAATGAGCGACTTATCTGGGATGAAATGCGCAGGGCTTCCATACACAACAAAGTCTGTATAGTAGGCGACTTTAACCTTGGCCAAATAGATTGGACTGTCCTTACGGGTAACTCAGAATCAGAGGATTTTCTCGAGACGATCCAGGACTGTTTCCTAAGTCAACATATAACCGAACCCACACGGGGTAATAATATACTGGATTTAGTTCTGACGAACAGAGAAAACCTCATTAGCAATGTCGAGGTAGGGAACGAACTTGCAAACAGCGATCACAAAGAAATTCGATTCCAGTTAGATTTTCAGGGCAGACGTAAGGAAAATTCCACTAAAGTACCAGATTTCAGAAGGGCAAACTTTGACAGTTTAAAGAGGCAGTTGAGAGAGGGGGTGTCGCGCTTGGCCGTGAACCTGACAGATGACACCGACCTGATAACGAGATCTGAGATTGCCGAGTTCCACGATAATTTAAATAGTGAGTTACTTAATGCACAAAGGCAGAACATACCATACAAAAAACTCAGATCAGACAACAATGACCCTAAATGGATAAATAATTATTTAAAGAACATCATTGGCCAAAGGAAGGCTATAGGTAGAAGGATAAATCGTGGCGAAATTCACCTCCGGGACTATTATAGGGTATTGGCGAGTAGAGTTAAAACCGAGATAAGGAAAGCAAAGAGGAATAATGAGGTAAGGATAGCAAGGGAGGCGAAGACAAACCCCAAAGGATTCTACCAAATGTATCAAACTAAAACACGAGAAAAGATTGGACCAATACTGTCAGACTCCGGCGAGCTCACTGATAACGACGGAGAAATGAGCAATAATTTGAATAAATATTTTTCAACAGTTTTCACCACCGAAAATCTAAACATGATACCCGAGGCACCGACTCTATTCAGAGATAGTGAAGAAAACAAATTAAGTGAGATAGTAGTGACTAGTAACGATGTTAGTAAGCAAATAGACAAACTAAAGCCTAATAAGTCACCTGGTCCCGATGAGATATTTGCCAGAGTATTAAAGGAATGTAAGGAAGAGCTTAGTATGCCCTTAGCAAAGTTGTTTAACATGTCCTTAAAAACAGGTGTAGTACCAGAATCCTGGAGGATAGCGAATGTAATACCGATTTTCAAGAAGGGGGATAGGATCACTATCCTCTAACTACCGCCCAATCAGTCTAACATCAATAGTAGGCAAATTACTGGAAGCAATCATTTCAAACTCTATTCGAAATCACCTGGAGAAGCACCATTGATCAATGATTCCCAGCATGGCTTCACAAGCGGACGTTCTTGCCTAACTAATCTATTAACATTCTTTTCATCAGTTTTCGAATCGGTGGACGAGGGGCACAATTATGATGTGGTATATCTCGACTTTAGCAAAGCCTTCGACAGAGTCCCCCATGAAAGACTAATTAGAAAGGTAGAAGCTCATGGCATCAAAGGTGACATCCTTAAATGGATTAGGGCGTGGTTACAGGACAGGAAAACATGAGTGAGCATTAACGGCACTAAGTCCCATTGGAGCAACGTCTACAAGTGGAGTTCCCCAAGGCTCAGTACTTGACCATTATTGTTTATTATATACATAAACGACATAGATATCAGCATAGACAGCAACATAAGTAAATTTGCTGAGACACTAAAATAGGACGTGTTATCAAATCTGACGAGGACTGGGCAAAACTACAGGAAGATCTAAACAAATTTTTCGAATGGTCTGAAAAATGGCAGATGAAATTCAATGTCGACAAATGTAAAGTACTCAGTATAGGAGATGTAAACAGGGAAACCAGATACCAGATGAACAACGATGCCATAGAGAAATCCGACTGCGAGAGAGATTTAGGAGTAATGATAAGTAGGAACCTTAAGCCAAGTAAACAATGTATTTTTGCTCGTAACAAGGCTAATAAAGTACTTGGGTTCATACAAAGGAGGGTTAGTTACAAGTAAAGCGAGGTCATCCTAAAACTGTATCTTGCTCTTGTGAGACCACACCTGGATTATGCAGTTCAGTTCTGGTCACCGTATTACAGAATGGATATAGAATCCTTGGAAAGAATTCAGAGGAGAATGACAAGACTAATCCCGGGCATTAGGAACCTTGAGTATAGAGACAGGTTAAAGCATCTTAATTTGCACTCCCTCGAGAGACGTAGAGCGAGGGGCGACCTGATAGAGGTGTATAAGTGGAAGACAGGGCTAAACAAAGGGGACATTACAAAGGTACTCAAATTATCCAACCAGGAGCGAACTCGTAACAATGGTTTTTAATTAGACAAATTTAGATTTAGGCGTGAAATAGGTAAACACTGGTTTGGAAACAGAGTAGTGGATGAATGGAACAAGTTACCAAATATCATCATTAACTCGAATACGCTGAATTGCTTCAAACATAGGTTGGATGCTCATTGAGCAATAGGGGTTGGGTGTAAACGGGACTGCCCAGTATGGGCCAATAGGCCCGCTGCAGTTTCCTCCATTCTTATGTTCTTATGTTCTTATGCCCTATCCCAGCCACAGGAGAACACACCTAAGTCCTACGTTTCCTATCTCTTGCACAAAAAGTCTAATCTAAGAACCTCACCTAATGTCTACATTATTAATATAATGAGCACAACAGGGAGGAAAGGTTATCCTGTAGGCAATTGTACATAGTTACAACTCTCTCTCTCTCTCTCTCTCTCTCTCTCTCTCAGTGCCCTATTGGACATAGGAACATTAATAGTAGCAGACAAGTCAGAGGAAGAGAGACCAGTTCTGATCACTGTGGATTTACAACGTGAACTGGATGATGTAAGGAGGGAGAGAGATGTTCCTTTCACTGAGAAAAAAAAAAGGATGGGAGAAGGAGAGGATTTATTTGCAAGACCAAAGAGAAAATACTTTTATCAAGGCTACTGCTGCGACTAATGATGTTTTTAGTAGTTTTTTTTTTTCTCTTCCCAAGTGATTTTGTTCTCAACTGGTGTCCCTGTAATATACTGGTCTGAGGAGGATATCAGTCGAGTACTGACCTTTCGCAGCTTAAGCCCGAAAGCTTATCACTACTTGCCTGATAGAAGTCAATTTCGTTTCCCATCTATCAGTACACTGCATCGTTGGATTCTCAGCTCAATGTGGAACCAGGTGTGTTGCATGCACTTCTGCAACTGTTGTACCATAAATGTGAGTCTATGGATGACTGTAAACGTCTACGTGTTTAATCTCTTGATGAAACAAGTGTCAGTGAAGGTAACACTTGTTCAGGAGGTTCAATTCATTAATTTGGCACCGCATCACCGTTTCAACTCCCCCCACCACCCATAATCTGATAATCTGTTGTCAGTGGCTGTAACACTTATCATATGAAGTCATAACTCCTGTCACCTCATGTCTACATTATTAGTATAATGGACAAACAGGGAGGAAAAGAACTCCTGTAGGCAACTGTATATATAGTCATCATTACCCTATCTTAAGCTGCAGTTATTTAAATACAAGACTATAACTGAAATACATTGTTTTTCTTTTAACCTTTACTTCTGTGTATCACCCACCACACTGACTGGTGTCCTTAGCTAAAGTTATATGCAAGATTAAACTCTCTATTAGTATTATTTTCTATGTGAGATACTGAGATAACAAAGTACAGTATATAGAACCATAAAATGTTCTGTTTATAAGAGGTGAGAGGTAGGCGAGGAAGTCTGCCTGCTGACGTCAGCAAAGCTCCACCCACCTTGGCTTAGGCTAGACTAGTCTAACCTGACCTAACCTAACCTAACCTAACCTTGTGTAAAACAAGTCTAGCCTAGCCTAGCCTAGCCTAGCCTAGCCTAACCTGACCTTATCTAACCAAAACTAACCTAACCTTGATCTGATCTGATCTGATCTAATAGAGTGATTAGTTTTAATCAGATTGTTATACGTCTTTTTGATCAGTCTAAGTTTCTTTCATCTTACTCTTCATTTTTTCTCTGTTGTTCATCTTTGTTATATTGTTTTCTTTATGCTTTCTTTTCTTTCCCTCCTCCTCCTCTTCTTATTCCTCTATTGTTCTTTAAGAAATCAGGATAACTGTTAAGATTTGTTGACCAATTTTCTCTATATTTTCATTAAGAGATTACTTATTAAAACAACATTATCTGTATTTATATTATCTGAAGAGGAGTCCCGGCCACAACAAACGCCCCCCAAAATAACATAATGAAACACTCCAGTAAATTATGTAAATATTCAAAAGGATTTGGATTTAATTGTAGTTTGTTTAATTTTAGGAACATTTCATTAGTGTTAACGGGAGGCAGGTAATGGCTATTATTAAAAGCTTCCCTTATAATGACTACGGTCCCTCCAGCCAGACTTATACTAGCGTCTAAAGCCAAGGTGTGGTAGAGTCAAGGTTACCCACTGAAAAGTTTATTTGGATAAGTTCGGTGTGATTCTATTAGGTTTGGCTCCATTAGGCGGTGTAAGGTTACCTGGAGTGGATGATTATGTGTTGGGTGGGGCGGAGAGGAGTCACACCAGGTTAGTTAGACTCCAGTTAGTGTGTATTTTATCCCTTTAACTCTCAAAGGAAAATTAAATAGATTAGTTGTTTTATAAGATAATTATTTAATTTTAATTCATCGGTTTATACTTTCATGATGTTACGTAAGTCTATAAATTCACCTAATTATTTTAATGGCAGGATAATAAAAAGATACCTGCTGTAATTACCGTGTTGGAAACTACAATTAGACAACCAAAACAGCATCATCGGCCATTACAGAGCGTTATTTTGTATAATGTAAGCACTTAAGTCAGTGGCCTAAAGCCTCAGGGCTGCCGTGTGAGGTGGTTCAGTCACGATACAAACATTACCAACATGTTTATCTTCACCAGGTGGGCTTAATATGACCAGGTGATGCCTTACTAACTCTTGGATTATTATTGTTGTTTAGTGAATTTGTATGAAGCTGCAAGATCATCTTACACCTCTTGGAGAAAATTGGGTAAAAAAAAATTTTCATCCCAATTTCCCCAATTGGTAGATATTTTTTTTTTTTTTGTATTTTGGTATTCTTTAACCTACCTTACCTGACCTCACCTGACCTAACCTGAAAATAATCCTAGTGATAATGGTAAAAAAATGCCAAATACCTATTGGAATAAAAACGAATATTAACCGATATTTTTGTATTATGGAGAAAACAAAATCTTCAAAAAAGTACAAAAAGTTAAAAACATAAATCAATATTTATAACAACTCCTCCAGGTATCTTTTGTTAGTTTCACCTTCAGTGTCCTCATGACTGTCCTTGTCATTTTACTATTGTTTGTCTTCCTGTATCTTGGATGTTCTCTATGTCACAGTTTGTGTTTGTTCTTTATTGTACTTCGTCACTGTCCATGTTTTACTGCATTATATTTCTTTGTTGTGATAAAATAGTTCCAAGACCTTCAGTTATAAACAATAATCATATGAAAGTCTTTGACAACAACTTAAATTATTCCTTATTTTCGTTACTTAGATCCATTGAATTCTTGTGTCCGTGTCCGTGACAATGATAATGAAAGGACTTATATTGAGTAGTCTCTCAGGTTTTCATTCGACTGTAAACATACAGTAAACATACAAAGCTGTAGTGAGACTGCTGGAGTTATGCTGCATCATATTAATGCAGCATGCAGCATAATGCGACCTCCTCTCCCTCCCTCCCCGACATGACAGCATAATGCAACTGCCTCTACCTCCCTCCCCAGCATGACAACATAATGCAACTCCCTCTCCCTCTCTCCCCAGCATGACAGGATAATGCAGCTCCCTCTCACTCCCTACCCAGCATGACAACATTATGCAGCTCCCTCTCCCTCCCTCCCCAGCATGTCAACATAATGCAGCTCCCTCTCCCTCCCTCCCCAGCATGACAGCATAATGCAGCTCCCTCTCCCTACCTTCCCAGCATGACAGCATAATGCAGCTCCCTCTCCCTCCCTCCCTCCCCCAGCATGACAGCATAATGCAGCTCCCTCTCCCTCCCTCCCCAGCATGACAGCATAATGCAGCTCCCTCTCCATCCCTCCCCAGCATGACAGCATAATGCAGCTCCCTCTCCCTCTCTCCCCAGCATGACAGCATAATGCAGCTCCCTCTCCCTCCATCCCCAGCTTGACAGCATAATGCAGTTCCCTCTCCCTCCTTCCCGAGCATGACAGCATAATGCAGCTTCCTCTCCCTCCCTTCCCAGCATGACATCATAATGCAGCTCCCTCTCCCTCCCTCCCCAGCATGACAGCATAATGCAGCTCCCTCTCCCTCCCTCCCCAGCATGACACCATAATGCAGCTCCCTCTCCATCCCTCCCCAGCATGACAGCATAATGCAGCTCCCACTCCCTCTCTCCCCAGCATGACAGAATAATGCAGCTCCCTCTCCCTCCATCCCCAGCTTGACAGCATAATGTAGTTCCCCTCCCTCCTTCCCCGAGCATGACAGCATAATGCAGCTCCCTCTCTCCTCCCTTCCCAGCATTACAGCATAATGCAGCGCCCTCTCCCTCCTCCCTCCCCCCCAGCATGACAAAGGAGCACAGCTCCTCCCTCTATCCCCAGCATGACAGCATAATGCAGCTCCCTCTCCCTCCTCTCTCCCCAGCATGACAGCATAATGCAGCCCCTCTCCCTCTCTCTCTCCAGCATGACAGACAGCAGCTCCCCTCTCTCCTCCCTCCCTCCCCCAGCATGACAGCATAATGCAGCTCCCTCTCCCTCCCTCCCTCCTCAGCATGACAGTATAATGCAGCTCCCTCTCCCTCCCTCCCCAGCATGACAACATTATGCAGCTCCCTCTCCCTCCCTCCCCAGCATGACAGCATAATGCAGCTCCCTCTCCCTCCCTCCCCTGCATGACAGCATAATGCAGCTCCCTCTCCCTCCCTCCCCAGCATGACAGCACCCTGAAGTTCCTTAATGAGTTGGGCTCCAGACTTATTGAAACTACCAGAGACTCCAGGGCATCGATCTACTATTTACAAGACAACCAATTGGGAGATGATGGTAAGGGAAGGCGAAAGACATCAGGTAGATTTTTACAGAACTTAATTTGGTTGGGACACAAAGACAGGCTGGAAGGGTGAGGTATGAGGATCTGGTAGGGTGGAATATGAGGGACTGGAATGGTAGGGTATGAGGGATTAACAGGGTAGGGTATGAGGGACTAACAGGGTAGGGTATGAGGAACTAGAAGGGTAGGGTATGAGGACTGGCAGGGTGGGGCATAAGAGACTAACAAAACTGGGTAGAAGGGTGTGACAATCTCCTCTTCTACACTAATCACGCCACACGTTCTCCCTAAGTCATCCAAAAATATACATTTGTCATGGTGTTCAAAAATTCCTCTTTTACCAACACAAGCTCTCGTTCTTGTAGCCATTGTGATTTAGGCTGAGGGGATAGAGAGATATAGTGAAAGAAGTAGGAACAGATAAAGAGAATGACAGACATAGATATGAGGATATAATAATTGTGGAAGGGGAAGGAAAGAGGAGGTGGAGATAGTGGTAGAGGAAGCAGGGAAGGAGAGTAGGGGAGAGAGAGTGATGATATATTAAGGTTAATAGAGACAAGGGGGGATAGGATAGGTAAAGAGGATACGACAGGGCAGATTTAATCTAATTTCATGGGTAAGAGATGGCAGGAAACCTAGTGAGTGAGTGAGTGGGACAACCATTGATCGTGATCACGCCCCAGTCCACAAGATCGTACACACAAGATAGTCAAAGGAACAGAGGGAACATATTCGGCTTGTTGTCGAACACTTGAATCAAAGGAGCAATAAGTTATTACTGAGTCACTGCACGTTGACTACATATTATAGTGTTTGTAAAGATCTTTCTTGTTACACTGGTCGAGAAGATCAGATAGCGACCGTACGTGAGCTGTGGCCCATATCTACAGAACCTCGACCATATTAGTTGGTAAAATTGTCTTCGTTTTCTTTGGTGAGTGATCGTGTATTTCCAGATGTAATAACTGAAATGTGTTCAGTGTCTCCAGCAGGACCCGGCTGTACTCTCTTATTGCTGGGACCTCTATCAATCTGCCTACACGAATATCAATAAGACCTGTTTCAACTTCTCTACAAACTTTAAGAGCGTTCGGTCGAGGAGTTCAGGTACGAAAAAAGTATGTTAAGTGAGAATAAATTAACACGAGGCCAGTCAGTGTGTCAAAACAAGGTCGGGCCCACATCAACTGGCAATATAATCACATAAGGCGGATCATGACGATAACACATTTGTGCTTATTGTTTCATCAAAATACTTAGGCAACATGTTAAATCTATTGTTTGTGTGAAAGTAAAAGGAGAAGCTGTACAGGTTGATCCACAGTTCCTGTTTCAACATCTAACAAAAGCATCAGGGAGAGTGTAAGGCAGGTGAGTAGTGTAACCACCCACTGTACTCTCAAGGGTCTGGCCTAAGAAACACCTTATGGACTATGAGCTGTACACTGCTGCATCACATTAACCACTAGGAGTTGTAAACAAACACTCCAAAAGTGCCTTTATGAAGGAGACCGATGAATTTCAAAATGAACACTGTGACTCCTGTTGTCTCGGTAGGGTCGTCAAAATCCTTTGTCTGTTGTTTCATATCGTCTAACACAAAATCGTAAACATACTTTTTGGAGCGTATCTACATCTTGCAGCATGATGACACTAAATGGCCGCCTTAAAATGTTATTCTCAAAGACTTAATTATCCAATGAAAAAATTCACCCACTAAAATTTAAGATCACGTTGAAGATAAACTCATTAAAGTTTTATACTGTACTATAATGGAAATGAAAGTTCACTCACTCGCACTCTTGGGCAGAAATTATAATTTAAGTTCTCATTTTAGAACAGTCTTGGCTGTTTTTAGGTCCTGCTATGGTTACTGTCTGAGTCATAATCAACCTCACTTGGCATCTTCTATTTCATTTTGGCGCATTTCATGTTGGTGTATTTCATGTTGGTGTATTTCATGTTGGTGTATTTCATGTTGGTGTATTTCATGTTGGTGTATTTCATGTTGGTGTATTTCATGTTGGTGATCACCTGCCACCCACCAGAGACTTGGGAAGGTTAGAAATAGTGTCATCTCTGTGTTTTATGACGTCTTCGAGGTTTATATCTGCACCTCACCTCCTGAACCACATCCTCAAGACGGACCATTTCTTACCCCTGGTCGTCTTCTTAGCTAATCAGGCTTATTTAATTCTTCTCTCACAGCACTGCGCCCCCTGGCGAGAAAATCTCCCTCATTTCTTGTAACTTTTAGAGAAGGAAAGTTTATTCTCAACTGGTTGTACAGATGAAGCGTCACAACTTCTCGATATCTTTGCTTTGTGATTATAATACCAACGTGTCTGAGTCGTGTATTTGTTTATAAACTTAATGGAATAATATTTACCCAAGTTTAAGAGGCACTAAAGACATTATAAGGGCTGGATATTTCAAATTATCTGCATCTCTTGAATCACTTGAATCAAGAGTGAGAAAATGAAATTAAAACAAAAAAGAATTGTAAGTGAATGAAATATCGAAATCCTTGAAAAAACTAAATTTCTTAAAACAGTAATGGACTAAGACAGCAGTGGAAGGTAAGGAGATTGGTGGAAAAGAAAGGAGAAGACCGAAGGAGGAAGGTAAAAGGAGGGAAGATGGAGGGGTAAAATAAAGGGGAAAGGAAGATGAAGGGGGAAGAAATGAATGGGGGAGATGGAAGGGAGGAAGAAGGGAGGGAAGATGAAGGGGTAAGATGGAGGAGAAAGACGATGGGGAGAAGAAGATGAAGGAGAAGATGAAAGGTGGAAGATGAAAGGCAGGAAGCGACAGTGCAAAATAGATCGGCAAGAGACACAGTTGTACCAGAGGTGGTAAAAATATACACCAGGAAGGAATCAGGTGTGGCAATGTAATACACTCTCTCTCTCTCTCTCTCTCTCTCCATATTATGTTGCTCAGATTTCTCTCTCTTTTTCTAAAAATACAAAACTCAACTCAATAAAGGCAACACATGTACTGTACTATGACTGCCAGTGTATTATAGCATCAACATTATTATATAAGAGTATATATTATACTTAAGCCCCCCACCCAGGTATCGCCGGGATGGTTAATCTTCAGGTGGGATACGCTGGGCAGCGAGGGGAGTGACAATCTACCTGTGTCATTAAGGTCTCTGTTACCTTTTCCTGGGGCGACACTTCAGGTGAGTTATTATATAAAAAAGAGACTCACTTTATACAATACATGAAAAAATAACACCACCATTTAACTTATATAAATTAACACACAATACAGTACTGAA
>NW_024723024.1:0-17377 GCF_018991925.1 Homarus americanus | reverse complement strand
GCTCTTATAATTGTGACCGGGGAAGGCTACCTCTGGGCCACCAAGACAATAAAAGCAGTCCTAGACTCTGGTATATTTCACGCAAAGCCTGTTCAGCGAGCTTATGGCGCTGTGTACCACTATAGGGGACCACCCGTGCTGCTTAGGTGATCAGAGCAACGTTTTACGAAATGCGGCTTCGAAACACGAGGATCCATATATATTTCATTAGCCCAATAAAGCACGCGGACTTCTACATATAATCAACACCTCACCCCACCAGGATTTGAACCCACGATCTTATAATTGTGACCGGGAAAAGCTACATCTGGTCCACCAGGACAATAAAAGCAGTCCTAGACTCTGCTATATTTCACACAAAGCCAGTTCAACGAGCTTATGGCGCCATGAACCTCTAATGGGGAACACCAGTGCTGCTTAAGTGATCAGAGCAACGTTTTACCAAATGCGGCTTCGAAGCACGAGGATCCATATATATTTCATTGGCCCAATAAAGCACGCGGATTTCTTCATATAATCAACACCTCATCCCACCAGGATTCGAACCCACGATCTTCTAATTGTGACCGGGGAATGCTACCTCTGGGCCACCAGGACACTAAAAGCAGTTCTAGACCCTGCTATATTTCACACAAAGCCTGTTCAACGAGCTTTTGGTCCCGTGAACCTCTAATGGGGACCACGAGTGCCGCTTAGGTGATCAGAGCAACGTTTTACGAAATGCGGCTTCGAAACACGAGGATCCATATATATTTCATTAGCCCAATAAAGCACGCGGACTTCTACATATAATCAACACCTCACCCCACCAGGATTTGAACCCACGATCTTATAATTGTGACCGGGAGACGCTACCTCTGGGCGACCAGGACAATAAAAGCAGTCCTAGACTCTGCTATATTTCACACAAAGCCTGTTCAATGAGCTTATGGCGCCGTGAACCTCTAATGGGGACCACCCGTGCCGCTTAGGTGATCAGAGCAACGTTTTACCAAATCTGGCTTCGAAACACGAGGATCCATATATATTTCATTACCCCAATAAAGCACGCTGACTTCTACATATAATCAACACCTCACCCCACCAGGATTTGAACCCACGATCTTATAATTATGACCCGGGAATGCTACCTCTGGGCTACTAGAACAATAAAAGCTGTCCTAGACTCTGCTATATTTCACACAAAGCCTGTTCAATGAGCTTATGGCGCCGTGAACCTCTAATGGGGACCACCCGTGCCGCTTAGTGATCATAGCAGCGTTTTTATCGAATCGACGAGCCTGAGGATCCATATATATTTCATTAGCACAACCAAAGCACGGATTTCTTCTTCCTTATAATCAACACCTCACCCCACCAGGATTTGAACCCACGATCTTGTAATTGTGACCGGGAATGCTACCTCTGGGCTACTAGAACAATAAAAAGCTGTCCTAGACTCTGCTATATTTCACACAAAGCCTGTTCAACGAGCTTATGGCGCTGTGAACCACTATAGGGGACCACCCGTGCCGCTTAGGTGATCAGAGCAACGTTTTACCAAATGCGGCTTCGAAACACGAGGATCCATATATTTCATTAGCCCAATAAAGCACGCGGACTTCTTCATATAATCAACACTGCCCCACCAGGATTCGAACCACGATCTTCTAATTGTGACGGGGAATGCTACCTTTGGGCCACCAGGACAATAAAAGCAGTCCTAGACTCTGCTATATTTCACACAAAGCCTGTTTAACGAGCTTATGGCGCCGTGAACCTCTAATGGGGACCACCCGTGCCGCTTGGGTGATCAGAGCAACGTTTTACCAAATGCGGCTTCGATACACGAGGATCCATATATATTTCATTAGCCCAATAAAGCAAGCGGACTTCTTTATATAATCAACACCTCACCCCACCAGGATTTGAACCCACGATCTTATAATTGTGACCGGGAGACGCTACCTCTGGGCCACCAGGACAATAAAGCAGTCCTAGACTCTGCTATAATTCACACAAAGCCTGTTCAACGAGCTTATAGCGCTGTGAACCACTATAGGGGACCACCCGTGCCGCTTACATGATCAGAGCAACGTTTTACCAAATGCGGCTTCGAAACACGAGGATCCATATATATTTCATTAGCCCAATAAAGCACGCGGACTTCTTCATATAATCAACACCTCACCCCACCAGGATTCGGACCCACGATCTTCTAATTGTGACCGGGAAACGCTACCTCTGGGCCACCAGGACAATAAAAGCAGTCCTAGACTCTGCTATATTTCACACAAAGCCTGTTTAATGAGCTTATGGCGCCGTGAACTTCTAATGGGGACCACCCGTGCCGCTTGGGTGATCAGAGCAACGTTTTACCAAATGCGGCTTCGAAACACGAGGATCCATATATATTTCATTAGCCCAATAAAGCAAGCGGTCTTCTTTATATAATCAATACCTCACCCCAGCAGGATTCGAACCCACGATCTTATAATTGTGACTGGGGAACGCTACCTCTGAGCCACCAGGACACTATAAGCAGTCCTAGACTCTGTTATATTTCACACAAAGCCTGTTCAACGAGCTTATGGAGCCGTGGGACCACTATAGGGGACCACCCGTGCCGCTTAGGTGGAGAGAGCAACGTTTTACCAAATCTGGCTTGGAAACTCCAGGATCCATATATATTTCATTAGCCCAATAAAGCACGCGGACTTCTACATATAATCAACACCTCACCCCTCCAGGATTTGAACCCACGATCTTATAATTGTGACCGGGGAACGCTACCACTGGGCCACCAGGACAATAAAAGCAGTCCTACACTCTGCTATATTTCACACAAATCCTGTTCAACGAGCTTATGGCGCCGTGAACCTCTAATGGGGACCACCCGTGCCGCTTAGGTGATCAGAGCAACATTTTACCAAATGCGGCTTCGAAACACGAGGATCCAAATATATTTCATTAGCCCAATAAAGCACTCAGACTTTTACATATATTCAACACCTCACCCCACCAGGATTCAAACCCACGATCTTATAATTGTGACCGGTGTATGCTACCTCTGGGCCACCAGGACAATAAAAGCAGTCCTAGACTCTACTATATTTCACACAAACCCTGTTAAACGAATTTATGGCGCCATGAACCTCTAATGGGGACCACCCGTGCCCCTTAGGTGATCAGAGCAACGTTTTACCATATCCGGCTTGGACACACGAGCATCCATATATATTTCATTAGCCCAATAAAGCACGCGGACTTCTACATATAATCAACACCTCACCCCACCAGGATTTGAACCCACGATCTTATAATTGTGACCGCGGAACGCTACCACTGGGCCACCAGGACAATAAAAGCAGTCCTACACTCTGCTATATTTCACACAAAGCCAGTTCAACGACCTTATGGCGCCATGAACCTCTAATGGGGAACACCAGTGCCGCTTAAGTGATCAGAGCAACGTTTTACCAAATGCGGCTTCGAAGCACGAGGATCCATATATATTTCATTAGCCCAATAAAGCACTCAGACTTTTACATATATTCAACACCTCACCCCACCAGGATTCAAACCCACGATCTTATAATTGTGACCGGTGTATGCTACCTCTGGGCCACCAGGACACTAAAAGCAGTTTTAGACCCTGCTATATTTCACACAAAACCTGTTCAACGAGCTTTTGGCGCCGTGAACCTCTAATGGGGACCACCCGTGCCGCTTAGGTGATCAGAGCAACGTTTTACCAAATCTGGCTTCGAAACACGAGGATCCATATATCTTTCATTACCCCAATAAAGCACGCGGACTTCTACATATAATCAACACCTCACCCCACCAGGATTTGAACCCACGATCTTATAATTGTGACCGGGGAATGCTACCTCTGGGCCACTAGGACAATAAAAGCAGTCCTAGACTCAGCTATATTTCACACAGAGCCTGTTCAACGTGCTTATGGCGCTGTGAACCACTATAGGGGACCACCCGTGCCGCTTAGGTGATCAGAGCAACGTTTTACCAAATCCGGCTTCGAAACACGAGGATCCATATATATTTCATTAGCCCAATAAAGCACGCGGACTTCTACATAATCAACACCACCCACCAGGATTTGGAACCCACGATCTAGCAATTGTGACCGGGAAACGCTACCTCTGGGCCACCAGGACACTAAAAGCAGCTCAGACCCTGCTATATTTCACACAAAGCCTGTTCAACGAGCTTTTGGTCCCGTGAACCTCTAATGGGGACCACCCGTGCCGCTTAGGTGATCAAGCAACGTTTTACCAAATGCGGCTTCGAAACACGAGGATCCATATATATTTCATTAGCCCAATAAAGCACGCGGACTTCTACATATAATCAACACCTCACCCCACCAGGATTTGAACCCACGATCTTATAATTGTGACCGGGAGACGCTACCTCTGGGCAAACAGGACAATAAAAGCAGTCCTAGACTCTGACATATTTCACACAAAGCCTGTTCAATGAGCTTATGGCGCCGTGAACCTCTAATGGGGACCACCCGTGCCGCTTAGGTGATCAGAGCAACGTTTTACCAAATCTGGCATCGAAACACGAGGATCCATATATATTTCTATTAGCCCAATAAAGCACGCGACTTTACATATAATCAACACTCTCACCCCACCAGGATTTGAACCCACGATCTTATAATTGTGACCGGGAATGCTACCTCTGGGCCACTAGGACACAAAGCAGTCCTAGACTCTGCTATATTTCACACAAAGCCTGTTCAACGAGCTTATGGCGCCGTGAACCTCTAATGGGGACCACCCGTGCCGCTTAGGTGATCAGAGCAACGTTTTACCAAATGCGGCTTCGAAACACGAGGATCCATATATATTTCATTAGCCCAATAAAGCACGCGGACTTCTTCATATAATCAACACCTCACCCCACCAGGATTCGAACCCACGATCTTCTAATTGTGACGGGGAATGCTACCTTTGGGCCACCAGGACAATAAAAGCAGTCCTAGACTCTGCTATATTTCACACAAAGCCTGTTTAACGAACTTATGGCGCCGTGAACCTCTAATGGGGACCACCCGTGCCGCTTGGGTGATCAGAGCAACGTTTTACCAAATGCGGCTTCGATACACGAGGATCCATATATATTTCATTAGCCCAATAAAGCACGCGGACTTCTTCATATAATCAACACCTCACCCCACCAGGATTCGAACCCACGATCTTCTAATTGTGACCGGTAAACGCTACCTCTGGGCCACCAGGACAATAAAAGCAGTCCTAGACTCTGCATATTTCACACAAAGCCTGTTTAACGAGCTTATGGCGCCGTGAACCTCTAATGGGGACCACCCGTGCCGCTTGGGTGATCAGAGCAACGTTTTACCAAATGCGGCTTCGAAACACGAGGATCCATATATATTTCATTAGCCCAATAAAGCAAGCGGTCTTCTTTATATAATCAATACATCACCCCAGCAGGATTCGAACCCACGATCTTATAATTGTGACTGGGGAACGCTACCTCTGAGCCACCAGGACACTATAAGCAGTCCTAGACTCTGTTATATTTCACACAAAGCCTGTTCAACGAGCTTATGGAGCCGTGGGACCACTATAGAGGACCACCCGTGCCGCTTAGGTGGAGAGAGCAACGTTTTACCAAATCTGGCTTGGAAACTCCAGGATCCATATATATTTCATTAGCCCAATAAAGCACGCGGACTTCTACATATAATCAACACCTCACCCCACCAGGATTTGAACCCACGATCTTATAATTGTGACCGGGGAACGCTACCACTGGGCCACCAAGACAATAAAAGCAGTCCTACACTCTGCTATATTTCACACAAATCCTGTTCAACGAGCTTATGGCGCCGTGAACCTCTAATGGGGACCACCCGTGCCGCTTAGTTGATCAGAGCAACATTTTACCAAATGCGGCTTCGAAACACGAGGATCCAAATATATTTCATTAGCCCAATAAAGCACTCGGACTTTTACATATATTCAACACCTCACCCCACCAGGATTCAAACCCACGATCTTATAATTGTGACCGGGGTATGCTACCTCTGGGCAAACAGGACAATAAAAGCAGTCCTAGACTCTGCTATATTTCACACAAAGCCTGTTCAACGAGCTTATGGCGCCATGAACCTCTAATGGGAACCACCAGTGTTGCTTAAGTGATCAAAGCAACGTTTTACCAAATCCGGCTTCGAAGCACGAGGATCCATATATAATTCATTAGCCCAATAAAGCACGCAGACTTCTTCATATAATCAACACCTCACCCCACCAGGATTCGAACCCACGATCTTTTAATTGTGACCGGAGAACGCTACCTATGGGCCACCAGGACACTAAAAGCAGCCCTAGACTCTGCTATATTTCACACAAAGCCTGTTCAACGAGCTTTTGGCGCCGTGAACCTCTAATGGGGACCACCCGTGCCGCTTAGGTGATCAGAGCAATGTTTTACCAAATGCGGCTTCGAAACACGAGGATCCATACATATTTCATTAGCCCAGTAAAGCACCCGGACTTCTACATATAATCAACACCTCACCCCACCAGGATTTGAACCCACGATCTTATAATTGTGATGGGCCTTCACCTCTGGAGCACTAGGTTAATAAAGCGTTCTAGACTCTGCTATATTTCACTACATGCAATTTCAAACTTGTGGCATATGAACCTGTAAGGAACCACCGTGCGCTTGGGTGATCAGGCATGATTTTACCAAATCGACGAAACAGGGGATCCATATATATTTCATTAGCCCAATAAAGCACGCGGATTTCTTCATATAATCAACACCTCATCCCACCAGGATTCGAACCCACGATCTTCTAATTGTGACCAGGGAACGCTACCTCTGGGCCACCAGGACACTAAAAGCAGTTCTAGACCCTGCTATATTTCACACAAAGCCTGTTCAACGAGCTTTTGGTCCCGTGAACCTCTAATAGGGACCACCCGTGCCGCTTAGGTGATCAAGCAACGTTTTACCAAATGCGGCTTCGAAACACGAGGATCCATATATATTTCATTACCCCAATAAAGCACGCGGACTTCTACATATAATCAACACCTCACCCCACCAGGATTTGAGCGCACGATCTTATAATTGTGACCGGGGAATGCTACCTCTGGGCCACTAGGACAATAAAAGCAGTCCTAGACTCTGCTATATTTCACACAAAGCCTGTTCAACGAGCTTATGGCGCTGTGAACCACTATAGGGAACCACCCATGCCGCTTAGGTGATCAGAGCAACGTTTTACCAAATCCGGCTTCGAAACACGAGGATCTATATATATGTCATTAGCCCAATAAAGCTCGCGGATTTCTACATATAATCAACACCTCACCCCACCAGGATTTGAACCCACGATCTTATAATTGTGGCCGGGAAACGCTACATCTGGTCCACCAGGACAATAAAAGCAGTCCTAGACCCTGCTATATTTCACACAAAGCCTGTTCAACGAGCTTATGGCGCCATAAACCTCGAATGGGGAACACCAGTGCCGCTTAAGTGATCAGAGCAACGTTTTGCCAAATGCGGCTTCGAAGCACGAGGATCCATATATATTTCATTAGCCCAATAAAGCACGCGGACTTCTTCATATAATCAACACCTCACCCCACCAGGGTTTAAACCCACGATCTTCTAATTGTGACCGGGGAACGCTACCTCTGGGCCACCAGGACACCAACAGTTACCTGGCCTCACCATATATTTCACAAAGCCTGTTCAGCGACATGGCGCCGTGAACCTCTAATGGGGACCACCCGTGCCGCTTAGGTGATCAAAGCAACGTTTTACCAAATCCGGCTTCGAAACACGAGGATCCATATATATTTCATTAGCCCAATAAAGCACGCGGACTTCTACATATAATCAACACCTCACCCCACCAGGATTTGAACCCACGATCTTATAATTGTGACCGGGAAACGCTACCTCTGGTCCACGAGGACAATAAAAGCAGTCCTAGACTCTGCTATATTTCACACAAAGACAGTTCAACGAGCTTATGGCGCCATGAACCTCTAATGGGGAACACCAGTGCCGCTTAAGTGATCAGAGCAACGTTTTACCAAATGCGGCTTCGAAGCACGAGGATCCATATATATTTCATTAGCCCAATAAAGCACGCGGACTTCTTCATATAATCAACACCTCACCCCACCAGGATTTAAACCCACGATCTTCTAATTGTGACCGGGGAACGCTACCTCTGGGCCACCAGGACACTAAAGCAGTCCTAGCCTCTGCTATTTCACACAAAGCCTGTTCAACGAGCTTATGGCGCTGTGAACCACTATAGGGGACCACCCGTGCCGCTTAGGTGATCAGAGCAACGTTTTACCAAATGCGGCTTCGAAACACGAGGATCCATATATATTTCATTAGCCCAAAAAAGCACGCGGACTTCTACATATAATCAACACCTCACCCCACCAGGATTTGAACCCACGATCTTATAATTGTGACCGGGAAACGCTACCTCTGGTCCACCAGGACAATAAAAGCAGTCCTAGACTCTGCTATATTTCACACAAAGACAGTTCAACGAGCTTATGGCGCTGTGAACCACTATAGGGGACCACACGTGCCGCTTAGGTGTTCAGAGCAACGTTTTACCAAATCCGGCTTGGAAACACGAGGATCCATATATATTTCATTAGCCCAATTGAGCACGCGGATTTCTTCATATAATCAACACCTCATCCCACCAGGATTCGAACCCACAATCTTCTAATTGTGACCGGGGAACGCTACCTCTGGGCCACCAGGACACTAAAAGCAGTTCTAGACCCTGCTATATTTCACACAAAGCCTGTTCAACGAGCTTTTGGCGCCGTGAACCTCTAATGGGGACCACCGGTGCCACTTAGGTGATCAGAGCAACGTTTTACCAAATGCGGCTTCGAAACACGAGGATCCATATATATTTCATTAGCCCAATAAACCACGCGGACTTCTACATATAATCAACACCTCACCCCACCAGGATTTGAACCCACGATCTTCTAATTGTGACCGGGGAACCCTACCTCTGGGCCACCAGGACACTAAAAGCAGTTCTAGACCCTGCTATATTTCACAAAAAGCCTGTTCAACGAGCTTTTGGCGCCGTGAACCTCTAATGGGGACCACCCGTGCCGCTTAGGTGATCAAAGCAACGTTTTACCAAATCTGGCTTCGAAACACGAGGATCCATATATATTTCATTACCCCAATAAAGCACGCGGACTTCTACATATAATCAACACCTCACCCCACCAGGATTTGAACGCACGATCTTATAATTGTGACCGGGGAATGCTACCTCTGGGCCACTAGGACAATAAAAGCAGTCCTAGACTCTGCTATATTTCACACAAAGCCTGTTCAACGAGCTTATGGCGCTGGGACCCACTATAGGGAACCACCCGTGCCGCTTAGGTGATCAGAGCAACGTTTTACCAAATCCGGCTTCGAAACACGAGGATCTATATATATTTCATTAGCCCAATACAGCACGCGGATTTCTACATATAATCAACACCTCACCCCACCAGGATTTGAACCCACGATCTTATAATTGTGACCGGGAAACGCTACATCTGGTCCACCAGGACAATAAAAGCAGTCATAGACCCTGCTATATTTCACACAAAGCCTGTTCAACGAGCTTATGGCGCCATAAACCTCTAATGGGGAACACCAGTGCCGCTTAAGTGATCAGAGCAACGTTTTGCCAAATGCGGCTTCGAAGCACGAGGATCCATATATATTTCATTAGCCCAATAAAGCACGCGGACTTCTTCATATAATCAGCACCTCACCCCACCAGGATTTAAACCCACAATCTTCTAATTGTGACCGGGGAACGCTACCTCTGGGCCACCAGGACACTAAAAGCAGTCCTAGACTCAACTATATTTCACACAAAGCCTGTTCAACGAGCTTATGGCGCCGTGAACATCTAATGGGGACCACCCGTGCCGCTTAGGTGATCAGAGCAACGTTTTACCAAATCCGGCTTCGAAACACGAGGATCCATATATATTTCATTAGCACAATAAAGCACGCGGACTTCTACATATAATCAACACCTCACCCCACCAGGATTTGAACCCACGATCTTATAATTGTGACCGGGAAACGCTACCTCTGGTCCACCAGGACAATAAAAGCAGTCCTAGACTCTGCTATATTTCACACAAAGACAGTTCAACGAGCTTATGGCGCCATGAACCTCTAATGGGGAACACCAGTGCCGCTTAAGTGATCAGAGCAACATTTTACCAAATGCGGCTTCGAAGCACGAGGATCCATATATATTTCATTAGCCCAATAAAGCACGCGGACTTCTTCATATAATCAACACCTCACCCCACCAGGATTTAAACCCACGATCTTCTAATTGTGACCGGTGAACGCTACCTCTGGGCCACTAGGACACTAAAAGCAGTCCTAGCCTCTGCTATATTTCACACAAAGCCTGTTCAACGAGCTTATGGCGCCGCGAACCTCTAATGGGGACCACCCGTGCCGCTTAGGTGATCAGAGCAACGTTTTACCAAATCCGGCTTCGAAACACGAGGATCCATATATATTTCATTAGCCCAATAAAGCACGCGGACTTCTACATATAATCAACACCTCACCCCACCAGGGTTTAAACCCACGATCTTCTAATTGTGACCGGGGAACGCTACCACTGGGCCACCAGGACACTAAAAGCAGTCCTAGACTCTGCTATATTTCACACAAAGACAGTTCAACGAGCTTATGGCGCCGTGAACCTCTAATGGGGAACACCAGTGCCGCTTAGGTGATCAGAGCAACGTTTTACCAAATGCGGCTTCGAAGCACGAGGATCCATATATATTTCATTAGCCCAATAAAGCACGCGGATTTCTTCATATAATCAACACCTCATCCCACCAGGATCTTAAAGCCACGATCTTCTAATTGTGACCGGGGAAAGCTACCTCTGGGCCACCAGGACAATAAAAGCAGTCCTAGACTCTGCTATATTTCACACAAAGCCTGTTTATCGAGCTAATGGCGCCGTGAACCTCTAATGGGGACCACCCGTGCCGCTTAGATGATCAGAGCAACGTTTTACTAAATGCGGCTTCGAAACACGAGGATCCATATATGTTTCATTAGCCTAATAAAGCACACGGACTTCAACATATAATCAACACCTCACCCCACCAGGATTTGAACCCACGAACTTATAATTGTGACTGGGGAACGCTACCTGTGGTCCACCAGGACAATAAAAGCAGTCCTAGACTTGTTTCTTATTTCATACAAAGCCTGTCTAACGAGCTTTTGGCCCCTGCGGAACTCCCCACGGGGGACCACACCCGTAAGCCGCTTAGGTGATCAGAGCAACGTTTTACCAAATGCGTTTCGAAACACGAGGAGCCATATATATTTCATTAGCCCAATAAAGCACGCGGACTTCTTCATATAATCAACACCTCACCCCACGAGGATTCGAACCAACGATCTTCTAATTGTGACCGGGGAACGCTATCTCTGGGCCACCAGGACAATAAAGCAGTCCTAGACTTTGCTATATTTCACACAAAGCCTGTTCAACGAGCTTATGGCGCCGTGAACCTCTAATGGGGACCACCCATGCCGCTTAGGTGATCAGAGCAACGTTTTACCAAATGCGGCTTCGAAACACGAGGATCCATATATATTTCATTAGCCCAATAAAGCATGCGGACTTCTACATATAATCAACACCTCACCCCACCAGGATTCGAACCCAAAATCTTATAATTGTGACCGGCGAACGCTACCTCTGGGCCACCAGGACACTAAAAGCAGTCCTAGACTCTGTTATATTTCATACAAAGCCTGTTCAATGAGCTTATGGCGTCGTGAACCTCTAATGGGAACCACCCGTGCCGCTTAGGTGATCAGAGCAATGTTTTACCCAATCCGGCTTCGAAATACGAGGATCCATACATATTTCATTAGCCCAATAAAGCACGCGGACGTCTACATATAATCAACACCTCTACCCACCAGCATTTGAACCCACGATCTTATAATTGTGACCGGGGAACGCTACCTCTGGACCACCAAGTAACTAAAAGCAGTCCCAGACTTGCTATTTTTCACACAAAGCCTGTTCAACGAGCTATGGCGCCAGAACCACTATAGGGAAACCACCCGCCGCTTAGGGTATCAGAGTAACGTTTTACCAAATCCGCTTCGAAACACGAGATTCATATATTTCATTAGCCCAATAAAGCATGCGGACTTCTACATATAATCAACACCTCACCCCACCAGGATTTGAACCCACTATCCTATAATTGTGACCGGGGAACGCTACCTATGGGCCACCAGGACACTATAAGCAGTCCTAGACTCTACTATATTTCACACAAAGCCTGTTCAACGACCTTATGGCGCCATGAACCTCTAATGGGGACCACCGTACCGCCTAGGTGATCAGAGCCACGTTTTACCAAATCCGGCTTGGAAACACGAGGATCCCTATATATTTCATTAGCCCAATAAAGCACGCGGACTTCTTCATATATAATCAACACCACCCCACCCAGGATTCAAACCCACGATCTTATAATTGTGACCGGGAGACGCTACCTCTGGGCCACCAGGACAATAAAAGCAGTCCTAGACTCTGCTATATTTCACACAAAGCCTGTTCAACGAGCTTATGGCGCCGTGAACCTCTAATGGGGACCACCCGTGCCGCTTAGGTGATCAGAGCAACGATTTACCAAATGCGGCTTCGAAACACGAGGATACATATATATATATTTCATAAGCCCAATAAAGCACGCGGACTTGTTCATATAATCAACACCTCACCCCACCAGGATTCAAACCCACGATCTTCTAATTGTGACCGGGGAACGCTACCTCTGGGCCACCAGGACACTAAAAGAAGCCCTAGACTCTGTTTTATTTCACACAAAGCCTGTTCAACGAGCTTTTGGCCCTGCGGAACTCTACTGGGGACCACCCGGGTACGCTTTTAGGGTGATCAGAGCAACGCTTTTACCAAAATGCGGCTTGAAACATCGAGGATCCATATATATATTTCATAGTAACCCAATAAAGCAAGGGGACTTTCTATATATAATCAGCAATCTCACCCCACCAGGATTTGAACCCACGATCTTCTAATCAGGACTGGGAAACGCTACCTCTGGGCCACCAGGACACACAATAAAAGCAGTCCAGACTCTGCCATATTTCACACAAAGCCTGTCTTAACCAGCTTATGGTATGCCATGAACCTCTAATGGAACGTACCAGTGTTGCTAAGTGATCAAAGCAACGTTTTTACCAAATCCGGCTTCTCAAGCACTCTAGGATCCATATATATTTCATTAGCCCAATAAAGCACGCAGACTTCTTCCATATAATCAACACCTCACCCCTACCAGGATTCAACCCACGATCTTATAATTGTGACCGAGGAACGCTACCTATGGGCCACCAGGACACTATAAGCAGTCCTAGACTCTACTATATTTCACACAAAGCCTGTTCAACGACCTTATGGCGCTATGAACCTCTAATGGGGGCCACCGTACCGCTTAGGTGATCAGAGCAACGTTTTACCAAATCCGGCTGGAAACACGAGGATCCATATATATTTCATTAGCCCAATAAAGCACGCGGACTTCTACAAATAATCAACACTTCACCCCACCAGGATTAAAACCCACGACGGCACTAGACCGAGACGCTACCTCTGGGCCACTAGGACAATAAAAGCAGTCCAGACTCTGGGCTATTTTTCACACAAAGCTCGTTCAACGAGCTTATGGCGCTGTGAACCACTATAGGGAACCACCCGTGCCGCTTAGGTGATCAGAGCAACGTTTTACCAAATCCGGCTTCGAAACACGAGGATCTATATATATTTCATTAGCCCAATAAAGCACGCGGATTTCTACATATAATCAACACCTCACCCCACCAGGATTTGAACCCAGGATCTTATAATTGTGACCGGGAAACGCTACATCTGGTCCACCAGGACAATAAAAGCAGTCATAGACCCTGCTATATTTCACACAAAGCCTGTTCAACGAGCTTATGGCGCCATAAACCTCTAATGGGGAACACCAGTGCCGCTTAAGTGATCAGAGCAACGTTTTGCCAAATGCGGCTTGAAAGCACGAGGATCCATATATATTTCATTAGCCCAATAAAGCACGCGGACTTCTTCATATAATCAGCACCTCACCCCACCAGGATTTAAACCCCACAATCTTCTAATTTGTGAATCGTGAACGCTACCTTCTGGGCCACCAGGACACTAAAAGCAGTCCCAGACTCAACTATTTCACACAAAGCCTGGTTCAACGAGCTTATGGCGCCGTGAAACCTCTAATGGGGACCACCCAAGTAGGGTGTGATCAGAGCAACGTTTTACCAAATCCGGCTTCGAAACACGAGGATCCATATTTTATTAGCACGAATAAAGCACGCTGACTTCTACATATAATCAACACCTCACCACCAGGATTTGAACCCACGATCTTATAATCAGACCGAAACGCTACCTCTGGTCCACCAGGACAATAAAAGCAGTCCTAGACTCTGCTATATTTCATACAAAGACAGTTCAACGAGCTTATGGCGCCATGAACCTCTAATGGGGAACACCAGTGCCGCTTAAGTGATCAGAGCAACGTTTTACCAAATGCGGCTTCGAAGCACGAGGATCCATATATATTTCACTAGCCCAATAAAGCACGCGGACTTCTTCATATAATCAACACCTCACCCCACCAGGATTTAAACCCACGATCTTCTAATTGTGACCGGTGAACGCTACCTCTGGGCCACCAGGACACTAAAAGCAGTCCTAGCCTCTGCTATATTTCACACAAAGCCTGTTCAACGAGCTTATGGCGCCGTGAACCTCTAATGGGGACCACCCGTGCCGCTTAGGTGATCAGAGCAACGTTTTACCAAATCCTGCTTCGAAACACGAGGATCCATATATATTTCATTAGCCCAATAAAGCACGCGGACTTCTACATATAATCAACACCTCACCCCACCAGGATTTGAACCCACGATCTTATAATTGTGACCGGGAAATGCTACCTCTGGTCCACCAGGACAATAAAAGCAGTCCTAGACTCTGCTATATTTCACACAAAGACAGTTCAACGAGCTTATGGCGCCATGAACCTCTAATGGGGAACACCAGTGCCGCTTAGGTGATCAGAGCAACGTTTTACCAAATGCGGCTTCGAAGCACGAGGATCCATATATATTTCATTAGCCCAATAAAGCACGCGGACTTCTTCATATAATCAACACCTCACCCCACCAGGATTCAAACCCACGATCTTCTAATTGTGACCGGGGAACGCTACCTCTGGGCCACCAGGACACTATAAGCAGTCCTAGACTCTGCTATATTTCACACAAAGCCTGTTTAAGGAGCTTATGGCGCCGTGAACCTCTAATGGGGACCACCCGTGCCGCTTAGGTGATCAGAGCAACGTTTTACCAAATGCGGCTTCGAAACACGAGGATACATATATATATATTTCATAAGCCCAATAAAGCACGCGGACTTATTCATATAATCAACACCTCACCCCACCAGGATTCAAACCCACGATCTTCTAATTGTGACCGGGGAACGCTACCTCTGGGCCACCAGGACACTAAAAGAAGCCCTAGACTCTGTTTTATTTCACACAAAGCCTGTTCAACGAGCTTTTGGCCCCGTGAACCTCTAATGGGGACCACCCGTGCCGCTTAGGTGATCAGAGCAACGTTTTACCAAATGCGGCTTCGAAACACGAGGATCCATATATATTTCAGTAACCCAATAAAGCAAGGGGACTTCTATATATAATCAGCACCTCACCCCACCAGGATTTGAACCCACGCTCTTCTAATTGTGACCGGGAAACGCTACCTCTGGGCCACCAGGACAATAAAAGCATTCCTAGACTCTGCTATATTTCACACAAAGCCTGTTCAACGAGCTTATGGCGCCATGAACCTCTAATGGGAACCACCAGTGTTGCTTAAGTGATCAAAGCAACGTTTTACCAAATCCGGCTTCGAAGCACGAGGATCCATATATATTTCATTAGCCCAATAAAGCACGCAGACTTCTTCATATAATCAACACCTCACCCCACCAGGATTCGAACCCACGATCTTCTAATTGTGACCGGGGAACGCTACCTATGGGCCACCAGGACACTAAAAGCAGCCCTAGACTCTGCTATATTTCACACAAAGCCTGTTCAACGAGCTTTTGGCGCCGTGAACCTCTAATGGGGACCACCCGTGCCGCTTAGGTGATCAGAGCAATGTTTTACCAAATGCGGCTTCGAAACACGAGGATCCATACATATTTCATTAGCCCAATAAAGCACGCGGACTTCTACATATAATCAACACCTCACCCCACCAGGATTTGAACCCACGATCTTATAATTGTGACCGGGAGACGCTACCTCTGGGCCACCAGGACAATAAAAGCAGTCTTAGACTCTGCTATATTTCACACAAAGCCTGTTCAACGATCTTATGGCGCCGTGAACCTCTAATGGGGACCACCAGTGCCGCTTAGGTGATCAGAGCAACGTTTTACCAAATCCGGCTTCGAAACACGAGGCTCCATATATATTTCATTACCCCAATAAAGCACGCGGACTTCTACATATAATCAACACCTCACCCCACCAGGATTTGAACCCACGATCTTATAATTGTGACCGGGAAATGCTACCTCTGGGTCACTAGGACAATAAAAGCAGTCCTAATTTTATATTACACACAAAGCCTGCTTAACGAGCGAGGGCGCTGCGGAACCTCTAATGGGGAACACCCGTGCCGCTTGGGTGATCAGAGCAACGTTTTACCAAATGCGGCTTCGAAACACGAGGATCCATATATATTTCATTAGCCCAATAAAGCAAGCGGTCTTCTTTATGTAATCAATACCTCACCCCAGCAGGATTCGAACCCACGATCTTATAATTGTGACTGGGGAACGCTACCTCTGAGCCACCAGGACACTATAAGGAGTCCTAGACTCTGTTATATTTCACACAAAGCCTGTTCAACGAGCTTATGGAGCCGTGGGACCACTATAGGGGACCACCCGTGCCGCTTAGGTGGAGAGAGCAACGTTTTACCAAATCTGGCTTGGAAACTCCAGGATCCATATATATTTCATTAGCCCAATAAAGCACGCGGACTTTTACATATATTCAACACCTCACCCCACCTGGATTCAAACCCACGATCTTCTAATTGTGACCGGGAAATGCTACCACTGGGCCACCATGACAATAAAAGCAGTCCTACACTCTGCTATATTTCACACAAA
>NW_024723023.1:0-14528 GCF_018991925.1 Homarus americanus | reverse complement strand
GACCGGTGAACGCTACCTCTGGGCCACCAGGACACTAAAACCAGCCCTAGACTCTGCTATATTTCACACAAAGCCTGTTCAACGAGCTTTTGGCGCTGTGAACCACTATAGGGGACCAGCCGTGCTGCTTAGGTGATCAGAGCAACGTTTTACCAAATGCGGCTTCGAAACACGAGGATCCATATATATTTCATGAGCCCAATAAAGCACGCGGACTTCTTCATATAATCAACACCTCACCCCACCAGCATTTGAACCCACGATCTTATAATTGTGACCGGGGAACGCTACCTCTGGGCCACCAGGACAATAAAAGCAGTCCTAGACTCTGGTATATTTCACACAAAGCCTGTTCAACGAGCTTATAGCGCCGTGAACCTCTAATGGGGACCACCCGTGCCGCTTAGGTGATCAGAGCAACGTTTTACCAAATCCGGCTTCGAAACACGAGGATCCATATATATTTCATTAGCCCAATAAAGCACGCGGACTTCTACATATAATCAACACCTCACCCCACCAGCATTTGAACCCACGATCTTATAATTGTGACCGGGGAACGCTACCTCTGGGCCACCAGGACAATAAAAGCAGTCCTAGACTCTGTATATTTCACACAAAGCCTGTTCAACGAGCTTATGGCGCCGTGAACCTCTAATGGGGACCACCCGTGCCGCTTAGGTGATCAGAGCAACGTTTTACCAAATCCGGCTTGGAAACACGAGGATCCATATATATTTCATTAGCCCAATAAAGCACGCGGACTTCTACATATAATCAACACCTCACCCCACCAGGATTCAAACCCACGATCTTATAATTGTGACCGGCGTATGCTACCTCTGGGCCACCAGGACAATAAAAGCAGTCCTAGACTCTACTATATTTCACACAAAGCCTGTTCAACGACCTTATGGCGCCATGAACCTCTAATGGGGACCACCCGTGCCGCTTAGGTGATCAGAGCAACGTTTTACCAAGTCCGGCTTCGAAACACGAGGATCCATATATATTTCATTAGCCCAATAAAGCACGCGGACTTCTACATATATTCAACGCCTCACCCCACCAGGATTCAAACCCAAAATCTTATAATTGTGACCAGGGAATGCTACCTGTGGACCACCAGGACACTAGAAGCAGTCCTAAACTCTGTTATATTTCAGACAAAGCCTGTTCAACGAGCTTATGGCGCCGTGAACCACTGTAGGGGACCACCCGTGCCGCTTACGTGATCAGAGCAACGTTTTACCTAATCCAGCTTGGAAACTCGAGGAACCATATATATTTCATTACCCAATATAGCACGCGGAATTCTACATATAATCAACACCTCACCCCACCAGGATTTGAACCCACGATCTTATAATTGTGACCGGGAAACGCTACCTCTGGACCACCAGGACACTAAAAGCAGTCCTAGACTCTGTTATATTTCACACAATGCCTGTTCAACGAGCTTATGGCACTGTGAACCTCTAATGGGGACCACCTGTGACGCTTAGGTGTTCAGAGCAACGTTTTACCAAATCCGGCTTCAAAACACGAGGATCCATATATATTACATTAGCCCAATAAAGCACACAGACTTCTACATATAATCAACACCTCACCCCACCAGGATTCGAACCCAAAATCTTATAATTGTGACCGGGGAACGCTACCTCTAGGCCACCAAGACACTAAAAGCAGTCCTAGACTCTGTTATATTTCACACAAAGCCTGTTGAATGAGTTTATGGCGCAGTGAACCTCTAATTGGGACCACCGGTGCCGCTTAGGTGATCAGAGCAATGTTTTACCAAAGCCGGCTTCGAAACACGAGGAACCATATATATTTCATTAGCCCAATAAAGCACGAGGACTTCTACATATAATCAACACCTCACCCCACCTGGATTTGAACCCACGATCTTATAATTGTGACCGGGAAACGCTACCTCTGGACCACCAGGACACTAAAAGCAGTCCTAGACTCTGTTATATTTCACACAAAGCCTGTTCAACGAGCTTATGGCGCCATGAACCTCTAATGGGGACCACCCGTGCCGCTTATGTGATCAGAGCAACGATTTACCAAATTCGGCTTCGAAACACGAGGATCGATATATTTTTCATTAGCCTAATAAAGCACTCAGATTTCTACATATAATTAACACCTCACCCCACCAGGATTCGAACCCACGATCTTAAAATTGTGGCCGAGGAACGCTACCTCTGGGCCACCAGGACACTAAAAGCAGTCGTAGACGCTGTGATATTTCACACAAAGCCTGTTGAACGACGTTATGGCGCCGTGAACCTCTAATGGGGACTACCCCTGATGCTTAGGTGATCAGAGCAACGTTTTACCAAATCCGGCTTCGAAACACGAGGATCCATATATATTTCATTAGCCCAATAAAGCAAGGGGACTTCTACATATAATCAACACCTCACCCCACCAGGATTTAAAACAAATATCTTATAATTGTGACCAGGGAACGCTACCTGTGGACCACCAGGACACTAAAAGCAGTCCTAGACTCTGTTATATTTCACACAAAGCCTGTTCAACGAGCTTATGGCGCCGTGAACCTCTAATGGGTACCACACGTGCCGCTTGTTCACCAGAGCAACGTTTTACCAAATCCGGCTACGAAACACGAGGATCCAAATATATTTCTTTAGCCCAATAAAGCACACAGACTTCTACATATAATCAACACCTCACCCCACCAGGATTCGAACCCAAAATCTTATAATTGTGACCGGGGAACGCTACCTCTAGGCCACCAGGACACTAAAAGCAGTCCTAGACTCTGTTATATTTCACACAAAGCCTTTTGAATGAGTTTATGGCGCAGTGAACCTCTAATTGGGACCACCGGTGCCGCTTAGGTGATCAGAGCAATGTTTTACCAAATCCGGCTTCGAAACACGAGGAACCATATATATTTCATTAGCCCAATAAAGCACGCGGACTTCTACATATAATCGGACTTCTACATATAATCAACACCTCACCCCACCAGGATTTGAACCCACGATCTTATAATTGTGACCGGGAAACGCTACCTCTGGACCACCAGGACACTAAAAGCAGTCCTAGACTCTGTTATATTTCACACAAAGCCTGTTCAACGAGCTTATGGCGCCGGGAACCTCTAATGAGGACCACCAGTGCCGCTTAGGTGTTCAGAGTAACGTTTTACTAAATTCGGCTTCGAAACACGAGGATCCATATCTATTTCATTAGCCCAATACAGCACACACATTTCAACATATAATCAACACCTCACCCCACCAGGATTCGAACCCACGATCTTATAATTGTGACCAGGGAACGCTACCTGTAGACCACCAGGACACTAAAAGAAGTCCTAGACTCTGTTATATTTCACACAAAGCCTGTTCAACGAGCTTATGGCGCCTTGAACCTCTAATGGGGACCACACGTGCCGCTTGGTGACCAGAGCAACGTTTTACCAAATCCGGCTATGAAACACGAGGATCCATATATATTTCTTTAGCCCAATAAAGCACGTGGACTTCTACATAAAATCAACACCTCACCCCACCAGGATTCAAACACAAAATCTTATAATTGTGACGAGGGAATGCTACCTGTGGACCACCAGGACACTAAAAGCAGTCCTAGACTCTGTTATATTTCACACAAAGCCTCTTCAACAAGCTTATGGCGCGGTGAACCTCTAATGAGGACCACCAGTGCCGCTTAGATGTTCAGAGTAACGTTTTACTAAATCCGGCTTCGAAACACGAGGATGCATATATATTTCATAAGCCCAATATAGCACACGGACTTCTAAATATAATCAACACCTCTCCCCACCAGGATTCAAACCCATGATCTTATAATTGTGACCGGGGAACGCTACCTCTGTGCCACCAGGACAATAAAAGCAGTCCTAGACGCTGTTATATTTCACCCAAAGCCTGTTGAACGAGCTTATGGCGCCGTGAACCTCTAATGGGGACCACCCGTGCCGCTTAGGTGATCAGAGCAACGTTTTACTAAATCCGGCTTCGAAACACGAGGATCCATTTCTATTTCATTAGCCCAATAGAGCACGCACATTTCTACATATAATCAACAACCTCACCCCACCAGGATTCGAACCAACGATCTTATAATTGTACCTGGGAACGCTACCTCTGGGCCACCAGGACACTAAAAGCAGTCCTAGACTCTGTTATAGTTCACAAAACGCCTGTTCAATGAGCTTATGGCGCCGTGAACCTCTAATGGGGACCACCCGTGCCGCTTAGGTGATCAGAGCAACGTTTTACTAAATCCGGCTTCGAAACACGAGGATCCATTTCTATTTCATTAGCCCAATAGAGCACGCACATTTCTACATATAATCAACACCTCACCCCACTAGGATTCGAACCCACGATCTTATAATTGTGACCGGGGAAGGCTGCCTCTTGGCTACCAGGACAATAAAAGCAGTTCTTGACTCTGCTATATTTCACACAAAGCCTGTTCAACGAGCTTATGACTGTGTGAACCTCTAATGGGGACCACCCGTGCCGCTTAGGTGATCAGAGCAACGTTTTACCAAATCCGGCTTCGAAACACGAGGATCCATATATATTTCATTAGCCCAATAATGCACGCGGACTTCGACATATAATCAACACCTCACCCCACCAGGATTCAAACCAAAAATCTTATAATTGTGACCAGGAAACGCTACTTGTGGACCACCAGGACACTAAAAGCAGTCCTAGACTCTGTTATATTTCACACAAAGCCTGTTCAACGAGCTTATGGCACTGTGAACCTCTACTGGGGAAGACCAGTGCCGCTTAGGTGTTCAGAACAACGTTTTACCAAATCCGGCTTCAAAACACGAGGATCCATATATATTACATTAGCCCAATAAAGCACGCGGACTTCTACATATAATCAACACCTCACCCCACCAGGATTCGAACCCACGATCTTATAATTGTGACCGGGGAACGCTACCTCTAGGCCACCAGGACACTAAAAGCAGTCCTAGACTCTGTTATATTTCACACAAAGCCTGTTGAATGAGTTTATGGCGCAGTGAACCTCTAATGGGGGCCACCCGTGCCGCTTAGGTGTTCAGAGTAATGTTTTACCAAATCTGGCTTCGAAACACGAGGAACCATATATATTTCATTAGCCCAATAAAGCACGCGGAATTCTACATATAATCAACACCTCACCCCACCAGGATTTGAACCCACGATCTTAAAATTGTGACCGGGAAACGCTACCTCTGGACCACCAGGACACTAAATGCAGTCCTAGACTCTGTTATATTTCACACAAAGCCTGTTGAATGAGCTTATAGCGCCGTGAACCTCTAATGGGGGCCACCCGTGCCGCTTAGGTGTTCAGAGTAATGTTTTACCAAATCCGGCTTCGAAAAACGAGGATCCATATCTATTTTATTAGCCCAATAAAGCACGCACACTTCTACATATAATCAACACCTCACCCCACCAGGATTCGAACCCACGATCTTATAATTGTGACCGGGGAACACTACCTCTGGGCCACCAGGACACTAAAACCAGCGCTAGACTCTGTTATATTTCACACAAAGCCTGTTGAATGAGCTTATGGAGCCGTGAACCTCTAATGGGGACCACCCGTGCCGCTTAGGTGATCAGAGCAACGTTTTACCAAATTCGGCTTCGAAACACGAGGATCGATATATTTTTCATTAGCCTAATAAAGCACTCAGATTTCTACATATAATTAACACCTCACCCCGCCAGGATTCGTACCCACGATCTTATAATTGTGGCCGAGGAACGCTGCCTCTGGGCCTCCAGGACACTAAAAGCAGTCGTAAACGCTGTGATATTTCACACAAAGCCTGTTGAACGACGTTATGGCGCCGTGAACCTCTAATGGGGACTACACGTGATGCTTAGGTGATCAGAGCAACGTTTTACCAAATCCGGCTTCGAAACACGAGGATCCATATATATTTAATTAGCCCAATAAAGCAAGAGGACTTCTACATATAATCAACACCTCACCCCACCAGGATTCAAAACAAAAATCTTATAATTGTGACCAGGGAACGCTACCTGTGGTCCACCAGGACACTAAAAGCAGTCCTAGTCTCTGTTATATTTCTCACAAAGCCTGTTCAACGAGCTTATGGCACCGTGAACCTCTAATGAGGACCACCAGTGCCGCTTAGGTGATTAGAGCAACGTTTTACTAAATCCGGCTTCGAAACACGAGGATCCATTTCTATTTCATTAGCCCAATAAAGCACGCACATTTCTACATATAATCAACACCTCACCCCAACCAGGATTCGAACCCACGATCTTATAATTGTGAAAGGGGAAGGCTACCTCTTGGCTACCAGGACAATAAAAGCAGTTCTTGACTCTGCTATATTTCACACAAAGCCTGTTCAACGAGCTTATGACTGTGTGAACCTCTAATGGGGACCACCCATGCCGCTTAGGTGATCAGAGCATCGTTTTACCAAATCCGGCTTCGAAACACGAGCATCCATATATATTTCATTAGCCCAATAATGCACGCGGACTTCGACATATAATCAATACCTCACCCCACCAGGATTCAAACCAAAAATCATATAATTGTGACCAGGAAACGCTACTTGTGGACCACCAGGACACTAAAAGCAGTCCTAGACTCTGTTATATTTCACACAAAGCCTGTTCAACGAGCTTATGGCACTGTGAACCTCGACTGGGGACCACCAGTGCCGCTTAGGTGTTCAGAGCAACGTTTTACCAAATCCGGCTTCAAAACACGAGGATCCATATATATTACATTAGCCCAATAAAGCACACAGACTTCTACATATAATCAACACCTCACCCCACCAGGATTCGAACCCAAAATCTTATAATTGTGACCGGGGAACGCTACCTCTAGGCCACCAGGACACTAAAAGCAGTCCTAGACTCTGTTATATTTCACACAAAGCCTGTTGAATGAGTTTATGGCGCAGTGAACCTCTAATTGGGACCACCGGTGCCGCTTAGGAGATCAGAGCAATGTTTTACCAAATCCGGCATCGAAACACGAGGAACCATATATATTTCATTAGCCCAATAAAGCACGCGGACTTCTACATATAATCAACACCTCACCCCACCAGGATTTGAACCCACGATCTTATAATTGTGACCGGGAAACGCTACCTCTGGACCACCAGGACACTAAAAGCAGTCCTAGACTCTGTTATATTTCACACAAAGCCTGTTGAATGAGCTTATGGCGCCGTGAACCTCTAATGGGGACCACCCGTGCCGCTTAGGTGTTCAGAGTAACGTTTTACCAAATCCGGCTTCGAAAAACGAGGATCCATATCTATTTTATTAGCCCAATAAAGCACGCACACTTCTACATATAATCAACACCTCACCCCACCAGGATTCGAACCCACGATCTTATAATTGTGACCGGGGAACACTACCTCTGGGCCACCAGGACACTAAAACCAGCGCTAGACTCTGTTATATTTCACACAAAGCCTGTTGAATGAGCTTATGGCGCCGTGAACCTCTAATGGGGACCACCCGTGCCGCTTAGGTGATCAGAGCAACGTTTTACCAAATTCGGCTTCGAAACACGAGGATCGATATATTTTTCATTAGCCTAATAAAGCACTCAGATTTCTACATATAATTAACACCTCACCCCACCAGGATTCGAACCCACGATCTTATAATTGTGGCCGAGGAACGCTGCCTCTGGGCCACCAGGACACTAAAAGCAGTCGTAGACGCTGTGATATTTCACACAAAGCCTGTTGAACGACGTTATGGCGCCGTGAACCTCTAATGGGGACTACCCCTGATGCTTAGGTGATCAGAGCAACGTTTTACCAAATCCGGCTTCGAAACACGAGGATCCATATATATTTAATTACCCCAATAAAGCAAGCGGACTTCTACATATAATCAACACCTCACCCCACCAGGATTCAAAACAAAAATCTTATTATTGTGACCAGGGAACGCTACCTGTGGTCCACCAGGACACTAAAAGCAGTCCTAGTCTCTGTTATATTTCACACAAAGCCTGTTCAACGAGCTTATGGCACCGTGAACCTCTAATGAGGACCACCAGTGCCGCTTAGGTGTTCAGAGTAACGTTTTACTAAATCCGGCTTCGAAACACGAGGATCCATATCTATTTCATTAGCCTAATACAGCACACACATTTCAACATATAATCAACACCTCACCCCACCAGGATTCGAACCCACGATCTTATAATTGTGACCGGTGAACGCTACCTCTGGGCCACCAGGACACTAAAAGCAGTCCTAGACTCTGTTATATTTCACACAAAGCCTGTTCAATGAGCTTATGGCGCCGTGAACCTCTAAAGGGGACCACCCGTGCCGCTTAGGTGATCAGAGCAACGTTTTACCAAATCCGGCTATGAAACACGAGGATCCATATATATTTCTTTAGCCCAATAAAGCACGCGGACTTCTACATAAAATCAACACCTCACCCCACCAGGATTCAAAAACAAAATCTTATAATTGTGATCAGGGAATGCAACCTGTGGACCACGAGGACACTAAAAGCAGTCCTAGACTCTGTTATATTTCACACAAAGCCTGTTCAACAAGCTTATGGCGCCGTGAACCTCTAATGAGGACCACCAGTGCCGCTTAGATGTTCAGAGTAACGTTTTACTAAATCCGGCTTCGAAAAACGAGGATCCATATATATTTCATTAGCCCAAGAAAGCACGCGGACTTCTACATATAATCAACACCTCACCCCACCAGGATTGAAAACCACGATCTTATAAATGTGACCGGGTATGCTACCTCTGGGCCACCACGACAATAAAAGCAGTCCTAGACTCTACTATATTTCACACAAAGCCTGTTCAACGACCTGATGGCGCCATGAACCTCTAATGGGAATCACCCGTGCCGCTTAGGTGATCAGAGCAACGTTTTACCAAATCCGGGTTCGAAACACGTGGATCCAAATATATTTCATTAGCCCAATAAAGCACGCAGACTTCTACATATAATCAACACCTCACCCCACCAGGATGTGAACCCACGATCTTATAATTGTGACCGGGGAACGCTACCTCTGGGCCACCAGGAAATAAAAGCAGTCCTAGACTCTGCTATATTTCACACAAAGCCTGTTCAACGAGCTTATGGCGCCGTGAACCTCTAATGGGGACCACCCGTGCCGCTTAGGTGATCAGAGCAACGTTTTACCAAATCCGGCTTGGAAACACGAGGATCCATATATATTTCGTTAGCCCAATAAAGCACTCGGACTTCTACATATAATCAAAACCTCAACCCACCAGGATTCAAACCCACGATCTTATAATTGTGACCGGGGTATGCTACCTCTGGGCCACCAGGACAATAAAAGCAGTCCTAAACTCTACTATATTTCACACAAAGCCTGTTCAACGACCTTATGGCGCCATGAACCTCTAATGGGGACCACCCGTGCCGCTTAGGTGATCAGAGCAACGTTTTACCAAATCCGGCTTCGAAACACGAGGATCCATATATATTTCATTAGCCCAATAAAGCACGCGGACTTCTACATATATTCAACGCCTCACCCCACCAGGATTCAAACCCAAAATCTTATAATTGTGACCAGGGAATGCTACCTGTGGACCACCAGGACACTAAAAGCAGTCCTAAACTCTGTTATATTTCAGACATAGGCTGTTCAACGAGCTTATGGCGCCGTGAACCACTATAGAGGACCACCCGTGCCGCTTACGTGATCAGAGCAACGTTTTACCAAATCCAGCTTGGAAACTCGAGGATCCATATATATTTTATAAGCCCAATAAAGCACGCGGACTTCTACATAAATTCAACACCTCACCCCACCAGGATTCAATCCCAAAATCTTATAATTGAGACTAGGGAATGCTACCTGTGGACCACCAGGACACTAAAAGCAGTCCTAGACTCTGTTATATTTCACACAAAGCCTGTTCAACGAGCTTATGGCGCCGTGAACCTCTAATGAGGACCACCAGTGCTGCTTAGGTGTTCAGAGTAACGTTTTACTAAATTCGGCTTCGAAACACGATGATCCATATCTATTTCATTAGCCCAATAGAGCACGCACATTTCTACATATAATCAACACCTCACCCCACCAGGATTCGAACCCACGATCTTATAATTGTGACCGGGGAAGACTGCCTCTTGGCTACCAGGACAATAAAAGCAGTTCTTGACTCTGCTATATTTCACACAAAGGCTGTTCAACGAGCTTATGACTGTGTGAACCTGTAATGGGGACCACCCGTGCCGCTTATGTGATCAGAGCAACGTTTTACCAAATCCGGCTTCGAAACACGAGGATCCATATATATTTCATTAGCCCAATAATGCACGCGGACTTCGACATATAATCAACACCTCACCCCACCTGGATTCAAACCAAAAATCTTATAATTGTGACCAGGAAACGCTACCTGTGGACCACCAGGACACTAAAAGCAGTCCTAGACTCTGTTATATTTCACACAAAGCCTGTTCGACGAGCTTATGGCACTGTGAACCTCTACTGGGGACCACCAGTGCCGCTTAGGTGTTCAGAACAACGTTTTACCAAATCCGGCTTCAAAACACGAGGATCCATATATATTACATTAGCCCAATAAAGCACACAGACTTATACATATAATCAACACCTCACCCCACCAGGATTCGAACCCACGATCTTATAATTGTGACCGGGGAACGCTACCTCTAGGCCACCAGGACACTAAAAGCAGTCCTAGACTCTGTTATATTTCACACAAAGCCTGTTGAATGAGCTTATGGCGCTGTGAACCTCTAATTGGGACCACCGGTGCCGCTTAGGTGATGAGAGCAACGTTTTTCCAAATCCGGCATCGAAACACGAGGAACCATATATATTTCATTAGCCCAATAAAGCACGCGGACTTCTACATATAATCAACACCTCACCCCAACCAGGATTTGAACCCACGATCTTATAATTGTGACCGGGAAACGCTACCTCTTGACCACCAGGACACTAAAAGCAGTCCTAGACTCTGTTATATTTCACACAAAGCCTGTTGAATGAGCTTATGGCGCCGTGAACCTCTAATGGGGACCACCCGTGCCGCTTAGGTGTTCAGAGTAACGTTTTACCAAATCCGGCTTCGAAACACGAGGATCCATATTTATTTTATTAGCCCAAAAAAGCACGCACACTTCTACATATAATCAATACCTCACCCCACCAGGATTCGAACCCACGATCTTATAATTGTGACCGATGAAGGCTACATCTGGGCCACCAGGACACTAAAAGCAGTCCTAGACTCTATTATATTTCACACAAAGCCTGTTCAATGAGCTTATGGCGCCGTGAACCTCTTACGGGGACCACCCGTGCCGCTTAGGTGATCTGAGCAAAGTTTTACCAAATCCGGCTTCGAAAAACGAGTATCCGTATATATTTCACTAGCCCAATAAAGCACGCAGATTTCTACATATAATTAACACCTCACCCCACCAGGATTCGAACCAACGATCTTATAATTGTGAACAGGGAACGCTACCTGTGGACCACCAGAACACTAAAAGCAGTCCTAGACTCTGTTATATTTCACACAAAGCCTGTTCAACGAGCTTATGGCGCCGTGAACCTCTAATGGGGACCACACGTGCCGCTTGGTGACTAGAGCAACGTTTTACCAAATCCGGCTATGAAACACGAGGATCCATATATATTTCTTTAGCCCAATAAAGGACGCGGACTTCTACATAAAATCAACACCTCACCCCACCAGGATTCAAACACAAAATCTTATAATTGTGACCAGGGAATGCTACCTGTGGACCACCAGGACACTAAAAGCAGTCCTAGACTCTGTTATATTTCACACAAAGCCTCTTCAACGAGCTTATGGCGCAGTGAAACTCTAATGAGGACCACCAGTGCCGCTTAGATGTTCAGAGTAACGTTTTACTAAATCCGGCTTCGAAACACGAGGATCCATATCTATTTCATTAGCCCAATACAGCATACGGACTTCTAAATATAATCAACACCTCACCCCACCAGGATTCAAACCCATGATCTTATAATTGTGACCGGGGAACGCTACCTCTGGGCCACCAAGACACTAAAAGCAGTCCTAGACGCTGTTATATTTCACCCAAAGCCTGTTGAACGAGCTTATGGCGCCGTGAACCTCTAATGGGGACCACCCGTGCCGCTTAGGTGATCAGAGCAACGTTTTACCAAGTCCAGCTTCGAAAAACGAGGATCCATATATATTTCATTAGCCCAATAAAGCACGCGGACTTCTACATATAATCAACACCTCACCCCACCAGGATTCAAACGCAAAATCTTATAATTGTGACCAGGGAATGCTACCTGTTGACCACCAGGACACTGAAAGCAGTCCTAGACTCTGTTATATTTCACGCAAAGCCTGTTCAACGAGCTTATGGCGCCGTGAACCTCTATTCGGGACCACCAGTGATGCTTAGGTGTTCAGAGCAACGTTTTACCAAATCCGGCTTCGAAACACGAGGATCCATATATATTTCATTAGCCCAATAAAGCACGCGGACTTCTACATATAATCAACACCTCACCCCACCAGGATTAGAACCCACGATCTTATAATTGTGACAGGGGAACGCTACCTCTGGGCCACCAGGACACTAAAAGCAGTCCTAGACTCTACTATATTTCACACAAAGCCTGTTCAACGACCTTATGGCGCCATGAACTCTAATGGGGACCACCCGTGCCGCTTAGGTGATAAGAGCAACGTTTTACCAAATCCGTCTTGGAAACGCGAGGATCCATATATATTTCATTAGCCCAATAAAGCACTCGGACTTATACATATAATCAACACCTCAACCCACCAGGATTCAAACCCACGATCTTTTAATTGTGACCGGGGTATGCTACCTCTGGGCCACCAGGACAATAAAAGCAGTCCTAGACTCTACTATATTTCACACAAAGCCTGTTCAACGACCTTATGGCGCCATGAACCTCTAATGGGGACCATCCGTGCCGCTTAGGTGATCAGAGCAACGTTTTACCAAATCCGGCTTCGAAACACGAGGATCCATATATATTTCATTAGCCCAATAAAGCATGCGGACTTCTACATATAATCAACACCTCACCCCACCAGTATTCGAACCCACGATCTTAAAATTGTGACCGAGTAACGGTACCTATGGGCCACCAGGACACTATAAGCAGTCCTAGACTCTGTTATATTTCACACAATGCCTGTTCAACGAGCTTAGGGCGCCGTGAACCCCTAATGAGGACCACCAGTGCCGCTTATGTGTTCAGAGTAACGTTTTACTAAATCCGGCTTCGAAACACGAGGATCCATATCTATTTCATTAGCCCAATACAGCACACACATTTCAACATATAATCAACACCTCACCCCACCAGGATTCGAACCCACGATCTTATAATTGTGACCGGTGAACGCTACATCTGGGCCACCAGAACACTAAAAGCAGTCCTCGACTCTGTTATATTTCACACAAAGCCTGTTCAACGAGCTTATGGCGCCGTGAACCTCTAATGGGGACCACACGTGCCGCTTGGTGACTAGAGCAACGTTTTACCAAATCCGGCTATGAAACACGAGGATCCATATATATTTCTTTAGCCCAATAAAGCACGCGGACTTCTACATAAAATTAACTCCTCACCCCACCAGGATTCAAACACAAAATCTTATAATTGTGACCAGGGAATGCTACCTGTGGACCACCAGGACACTAAAAGCAGTCCTAGACTCTGTTATATTTCACACAAAGCCTCTTCAACGAGCTTATGGCGCAGTGAAACTCTAATGAGGACCACCAGTGCCGCTTAGATGTTCAGAGTAACGTTTTACTAAATCCGGCTTCGAAACACGAGGATCCATATCTATTTCATTAGCCCAATACAGCATACGGACTTCTAAATATAATCAACACCTCACCCCACCAGGATTCAAACCCATGATCTTATAATTGTGACCGGGGAACGCTACCTCTGGGCCACCAAGACACTAAAAGCAGTCCTAGACGCTGTTATATTTCACCCAAAGCCTGTTGAACTAGCTTATGGCGCCGTGAACCTCTAATGGGGACCACCCGTGCCGCTTAGGTGATCAGAGCAACGTTTTACCAAGTCCAGCTTCGAAAAACGACGATCCATATATATTTCATTAGCCCAATAAAGCACGCGGACTTCTACATATAATCAACACCTCACCCCACCAGGATTCAAACGCAAAATCTTATAATTGTGACCAGGGAATGCTACCTGTTGACCACCAGGACACTAAAAGCAGTCCTAGACTCTGTTATATTTCACGCAAAGCCTGTTCAACGAGCTTATGGCGCCGTGAACCTCTACTCGGGACCACCAGTGATGCTTAGGTGTTCAGAGCAACGTTTTACCAAATCCGGCTTCGAAACACGAGGATCCATATATATTTCATTAGCCCAATAAAGCACACGGACT
>NW_024723022.1:0-21255 GCF_018991925.1 Homarus americanus | reverse complement strand
ATGATTGAGTATAACAAAGGCCCCTCATTTGAAGTTAGTTTAATGCCATTTGAAGTTAGTTTAACGCCCTTTGAAGTTAGTTTAACGTCATTTGCAGTTAGTTTTACGCCATTTAAAGTTAGCTTAACACCATTTGAAGTTAGTTTAATGCCATTTGAAGTTAGTTTAACGAAATTTGAAACGCATTTAACGCTACTTAAGGTTTGTTTCACGCTATTTGAAGTTTGTTTATGGAATTTAAAGTTAGTTTAACGCCATTTGAAGTTATTTTAACGCCATTTGAATAAAGTTCACTGCCATTTCAAGCACGTTTAACGCCATTTACTGTTAGTTTAACGCCATTTTAAGTTAGTTTAATGCCATTTAAAGTTAGTTTAATGCCTTTGAAGTTAGTTTAACAGCAGTTGAAGTTTGTTTAACACCATTTGAAGTTAGTTTAACGCCATTTGAAGTTAGTTTAACGCCATTTAAAGTTCGTTCAATGCCATTTAAAGTAAGTTGAACGCCATTTAAAGTTAGGTGAACACCATTTGAAGTTAGTTTAATGCCGTTTAAAGTTTATTTAATGCCATTTAAAGTTAGTTGAATGCTATTTAATGTTAGTTGAACGCTATTTAAAGTTAGTTTAACGCCATTTGAAGTTAGTTTAATGCCATTTGAAATTAGTTTAACGCCATTTGAAGTTAGTTTAACGTCATTTGCAGTTAGTTTTACGCCATTTAAAGTTAGCTTAACACCATTTGAAGTTAGTGTAATGCCATTTGAAGTTAGTTTAACGAAATTTTTAACGCATTTAACGCTATTTAACGTTTGTTTCACGCTATTTGAAGTTTGTTTATGCAATTTAAAGTTAGTTTAACGCCATTTGAAGAACGTTTACTGCCATTTCAAGCACGTTTAACGCTATTTACAGTTAGTTTAACACCATTTCAAGTTAGTTTAATGCCATTTAAAGTTAGTTTAACACCTTTTGACGTTAGTTAAACACCATTTGAAGTTATTTTAATGCCATTTAAAGTTAGTTTAACGCCATTTAAAGTTAGTTATGCGTCATTTCAAGTTAGTTTAACGCCATTTGAAGTTAGTTTAACGTCATTTGCAATTAGTTCAACGCCATTAAAAGTTAGTTTAACGCGATTTGAAGTTAGTTTAATGCCATCTAAACTTAGTTTAACGCCTTTTGAAGTTAGTTTAATGACATTTGAAGTTAGTTTAATGCCATTTAAAGTTAGTTTAACGCCTTTTGAAGTTAGTTTAACACCATATGAAGTTAGTTTAATGTTTTACTCGATCAGGGGACTTTGTTATACTTGATCACTGGACTTTGTAATATTCGATCAGGGGGGCTTTGTTATACTCGACCAGGGGCCTTTGTTATGCTCGATAAGGGGACTTTGTTATACTCGATCAGGGGACTTTGTTATACTCGATCATGGGCCTTTGTTATGCTCGACCACAGGACTTTGTTATACTCGATCAGGGGACTTTCTTATACTCGATCAGGGGGCTTTGATATACTCGATCAGGGGACTTTGTTATACTCCATCAGGGGCCTTTGTTATACTCGACCAGGGGGCTTTGCTATATTCGATTAGGGGACTTTGTTATATTCGACCAGGGGCCTTTGTTATGGTCAACCAGGGGACTTTGTTAAACTCAATCAGGGGACTTTGTTATACTCGATGAGGGAGCTTTGTTTTCCTCCACCAGGGGACTTTGTTATACTCGATTAGGGGAGTTTGTTATACTCCATCAGGGGCCTTTGTTATACTCGACCAGGGGACTTTGTTATACTCGATCAGGGGACTTTGTTATACTTGATCACTGGATTTTGTAATATTCGATCAGGGGGGCTTTGTTATACTCTACCAGGATCCTTTGTTATGCTCGACCAGTGGCCTTTGTTATACTCGACCAGGGGGTTTTGTTATATTCGATTTGGGGACTTTGTTATACTCGACCAGGGGCCTTTGTTATGGTCAACCAGGGGACTTTGTTATACTCAATCAGGGGACTTTGTTATACTCGATCAGGGAGCTTTGTTTTCCTCGACCAGGGGACTTTGTTATACTCGATTAGGGGACTTTGTTATACTCGATGATTGGGCTTTGTTTTACTCGATCAAGGGCCTTTGTCATAATCGATCAGGGGACTTTGTTAGACTCGATGAGGGGCCCCTGTTATACTCGATGATGGGCCTTTGTTATACTCAATCAACGGCCATTGTTATATTCAACCAGGGGACTTTGTTATACTCGATCAGGGGGCTTTGTTATATTCGATAAGGGGACTTTGTTATACTCGATGAGGGGCATTTGTTATACTCGATCAAGGGCCTTTGCTAAACTCGATCAAGGGACTTTGTTAGACTCGATTAGGGGCCTTTGTTATTCCCGATGAAGGGACTTTGTTATACTCGATTAGGGGCCTTTGTTATTCGCGACCAGGGGCCTTTGTTATGCTCGATCAGAGGGCTTTGATATACTCTATCAGGGGCTTTTGTTATACTCGAGCCAGGGGAATTTGTTATACTCGATCATGAGACTTTGTTATACTCGATCAGGGCCTTTATTATACTCGACCAGGGGGGTTTGATATTCTCGATCAGGGGACTTTGTTATACTCGGAAAGGGGGCTTTATTATATTCAATCAAAGGACTTTGTTATATTCGATCAGGGGACTTTGTTATACTCGATCAGGGGGCTTTGTTATACTCGACCAGGGTGCTTTGTTATACTCGATCAGGGGAGTTTGTTATACTCGATCAGGGGGCTTTGTTTTCCTCGATCAGGGGACTTTGTTATACTCCATCATGGTCTTTGTTATACTCCATCAGGGGCCTTTGTTATACTCGACCAGGGGACTTTGTTATACTCAATCAGGGGACTTTGTTACACTTGATCAGGGGACTTTGTATTATTCGATCAGGGGGGCTTTGTTATACTCGACCAGGGGCCTTTGTTATGCTCGATAAGGGGACTTTGTTATACTCGATGAGGGGGCTTTGTTATACTCGACCAGGATGCTTTGTTATAATTCCGGATCAGGGGATTTTAAGTTATACTCGATCAGGGAGTTTTGCTTATCCCTGATCAGGGACTATGTTATACCTCGACCAGCGGACTTTTGTAATATTCGGATCAGGGGGCTTTGATATACTCTGAACAGGGCCTTTTGTTATGCTCTCGATAAGGGTCTTGTTATACCTTTATCAGAGGCATTGTTATTCGATTAGGGGACTTGTTATATTCGATTAGGGACTTCGTTATACCGATGAGGCATTTGTTATACTCGATCAAGGGCCCTATATACTCGATCACGGATTTTGTTATACCAGACTTCAGGGGACTTTGTTATACTCGATCAGGGGACTTTGTTATACCTGATGAGTAGGAGTTGCTATACTCGATCAGGGCACTTTGTTATAATCGACCAGGGTCCTTTCTTATGCTCGACCAGTGGCCTTTGTTATACTCGATCAGGGGGCTTTGTTATATTCGATTAGGGGACTTCGTTTTACTCGATGAGGGGCATTTGTTATACAGGATCACGGGCCTTTGCTATACTCGATCAGGGGATTTTGTTATACTAGATCAGGGGATTTTGTTATACTCGATCAGGGCCTTTATTATACTCGATGAGGGGGCTTTGTTACACTCGACCAAGGTCCTTTGTTATGCTCGACCAGTAGCATTTGTTGTACTCGATGAGGGGGCTTTGTTATATTCGATTAGAGGATTTTGTTATACTCGACCAGGGAACTTTGTTATACTCGATCAGGGGACTTTGTTATACTCGGGATCAAAGGACTTGTTATACCTTGAAAGGATCAGGGCCTTTATTATACTCGATCAGGGGGCTTTGTTTTATTCGATTAGGGGACTTTGTTATACTCGATGAGGGGCATTTGTTATAATCGATCAAGGGCCATTGCTATACTCGATCACGGGATTTTGTTATACTAGACCAGGGGACTTTGTTATGCTCGATGAGAGGACTTTGATATACTCGATCGTAATTTTTGTTTTCTCGATCAGCTTTTTTATACTCGGGATCAGGGGACTTGTTATACTCGACCAGGGACTTTGTATTTTACCCGGATCAGGGGACTATTTTATATCGATCAAAAGGACTTTTGTTATACTCGATCAGGGGCCTTTATTATACTCGATCATGACCTTTGTTATACTGGGATTAGGGACTCTTTGTAACTCTCGATCAGAAGACTTTTGTTATACTCGATCAGGGACTTTGTTATACTCTGTCAGGGGACTTTGTTATACTCGATCAGGAGGCATTGTCTTACTCGATCAGGGGACATTACTATACTCAACCAGGGAACTTTGTTATACACGATCAGGGAATATGTTATACTCGATCAGGGTCCTTTGTTATGCTCGATCCAGTGGCCTTTGTTGTACTCGATCAGGGGGCTTTGGTATATTCGATTAGGGGATTTTGTTATACTCGACCAGGGAACTTTGTTATCCACGATCAGGGGACTTTGTTATACTCGAAAAGGGGACTTTGTTATTCTCGATAGGGACTTTGTTATATTCGATCCGGGGCCTTTCTTATATTCGATGAGGGACCTTTGTTATACTCGATTAGAGGACTTTGTTTTACACGATCAGGGGATATGTTATACTCAATCAGGGGACGTTGTTATAGTCGATGAGGAGACTTTGTTATACTCGATCAGGTGCCTTTATTATACTCGATCAAGGACCTTTGTTATACTCGATCACGGGACTTTGTTATACTCGATCAGAGGACTTTCTTATACTCGATCAGGGGGCTTTGTTATACTCAATCAGGGGACATTACTATACTCGACCAGGGATCTTTGTTATACACGATCAGGTGATATGTTATACTCGATCAGGGGCTGTGTTATACTCGATCAGGGGACTTTGTTATACTCGATCAGGAGGCTTTGTTGTACTCAAACGGGGCCCTTTGTTATACTCGATCAGGGGCCTTTGTTATACTCGATGAAGGGACTTTGTTTTATTCGACCATGGGACTTTGTTATACTAGATCAGGGGACTTTGTTATACTCGATTAGAGGGCTTTGTTATACTCGACCAGGAGCCTTTCTTTTGCTCGATGAGAGGACTTTGTTATACTCGACCAGGGGCCTTTGTTTTCCTCGATCAGGGGGCTTTGTTATACTCGATCAGGGGATATGATATACTCAATCAGGGAAAGTGTTATACTCGATCAGGGGACGTTGTTATAGTCGATGAGGAGGCTTTGTTATACTCAACCGGGGGCCTTTGTTATACTCGATCAAGGGCCTATGCTATACTCGATCACGGGATTTTGTTATACTAGATCAGGGAGTTTGCTTATACTGACCAGAGGGCTTTGTTATACCTGATGGGGGGATTCCTTTTGTTTATACCCGGGATCACGGACTTTTGTTATACTTGATCAGGGACTTTTGTATTATTCGATGAGGCGGGGTTTATGCTCGAAGAGGGCCTTTTGTTATGCCTGATAAGTGGATCTTATATATTCGATCAGAGTGAATTTGTTATTCTCGATCAGGGGCCTTGGTTATTCTCGACCAGGGACTTTGTTGGTACCCGGACCAGGGGCATTGTTATACCTGACTGTGGAATTTGAAATACTCGACCAGGGACTTTGTTATACTCGATAAGGGACTTTGTTATACCTCGATGAGGGCATTTCATACTCGATCAAGGGCCTTTGCTAAACTCGATCAGGGGACTTTGTTAGACTCGATTAGGGGCCTTTGTTATTCTCGATCAGGGGACTTTGTTATACTCGATCAGGGGCCTTTGTTATTCTCGACCAGGGGCCTTTGTTATGCTCGATCAGAGGCTTTGATATACTCTATCAGGGGATTTTGTTATAATCGAACCAGGGGAATTTGTTATACTCGATCATGAAACTTTTTTATACTCGATCAGGGCCTTTTATTATACTCGACCAGGGGGGTTTGATATTCTCGATCAGGTGACTTTGTTATACTCGGTAAGGGGGCTTTATTATATTCAATCAGGGGACTTTGTTATATTCGATTAGGGGACTTTGTTATACTCGATCAGGGGGCTTTGTTATACTCGACCAGGGTGCTTTGTTATACCTGATTAGTAATTTTGTTATACTTCCTGATCAGAGGCTTTTGTTTTCCCTCGATCAGGTGGACATTTGTTATACTCCATCTTTGGTCTTTGTTATACCTGGCGAGGGGCCTTTTGTTGACCCGGATCAGAGGGCTTTGTTTTCCTCGATCAGGGGACTTTGTTATACTCCATCAGGGTCTTTGTTATACTCCATTAGGGGCCTTTGTTATACTCCATCAGGGTCTTTGTTATACTCGATCAGGGGACTTTGTTATACTTGATTAGGAGACTTTGCATTATTCGATCAGGGGGGCTTTGTTATGCTCGACCAGGGGCCTTTGTTATGCTCGATAAGGGGACTTTGTTATACTCGATCAGGAGGCTTTGTTATACTCAACAGGGGGCCTTTGTTATACTCGATCAGGGCCTTGGTTACACAATTTAATCAAAGGACTTTGTTATACTCGATCAGGAATTTGTTATACCCGACAAGGACTTTTGTTATACTCGATAAGGGGAATTTGTTATACTCGATCAGAGACTTTGTTATACTCGGATCAGGGACTTTTGTTATACCTCGATCAGGGGCGTTGTTTGCTTGGATCAGGGTCTTTGTTATACTCCATCAGGGCCTTTGTTATACTCGACCAGGTGATTTTGTTATACCTGATTAGTGGACTTTTTTACTTGATCACTGGACTTGTAATATCTGTTCAGGGGCTTTGTTATACTCGACCAGGGCCTTAGTTATGCTCGATAAGGGACCCCGGTTATACTCGATCAGGGCCTTTGTTATTCTCGATCAGGGGTCTTGTTTACTCTCGACCAGGGGACTTGTTATACTCAACCGGGGGCCTTTGTTATACTCGATCAAGGGCCTTTGCTATATTCGATCACGGGATTTTGTTATACTAGATCAGGGGAGTTTGTTATACTCGATCAGAGGGCTTTGTTATACTCTATGGGGGGACTTTGTTATACTCGATCACGGGACTTTGTTATACTTGATCAGGGGACTTTGTATTATACGATGAGGCGGGGTTTGTTATGCTCGAAGAGGGGACTTTGTTATGCTCGATAAGTGGACTTTGTTATATTCGATCAGAGGAATTTGTTATTCTCGATCAGGGGCCTTGGTTATACTCGACCAGGGGACTTTGTTATACTCGACAAGGGGGCATTGTTATACTCGATCAGGGGAATTTGTAATACTCGACCAGGGACTTTGTTATACTCGATAAGGGGACTTTGTTATACTCGATGAGGGGCATTTGTTATACGCGATCAGGAGACTTTGTTATACTCGATCAGGGGACTTTGTTATACTCGATCAGGGGGCGTTGTTTTCCTTGATCAGGGGTCTTTGTTATACTCGACCAGGTAATTTTGTTATACTCGATTAGTGGACTTTTTTTTACTTGATCACTGGACTTTGTAATATTCGTTCAAGGGGGCTTTGTTATTCTCGACCAGGGGCCTTTGTTATGCTCGATAAGGGGACTTTGTTATACTCGATCAGGGGCCTTTGTTATTCTCGATCAGGGGTCTTTGTTTTACTCGACCAGGGGACTTTGTTATACTCGATCAGGGGAATTTGTTATACTCGATCAGGGGAATTTGTTATACTCGACCAGGGGACTTTGTTATACACGACCAGGGGACTTTGTTATACTCGATCAGAGGCCTTTGTTATACTCGATGGGGGGACTTTGTTATACTGGATCACGGGACTTTGTTATACTTGATCAGGGGACTTTGTATTATTCGATGAGGGGGGGTTTGTTATGCTCGAAGAGGGGCCTTTGTTATGCTCGATAAGTGGACTTTGTTATATTCGATCAGAGGAATTTGTTATTCTCGATCAGGGGCCTTGGTTATACTCGACCAGGGGACTTTGTTATACTCGACCAGGGGACATTGTTATACTCGATCAGGGGCATTTATTATATTCGACCAGGGGACTTTGTTATACTCGATTAGGGGATTTTGTTATACTCGATGAGGGGGCTTTGATATACCCGATCAGGGGGCTTTGTTATATTCGACGAGGGGCCTTTGTTATACTCGATCAGGGGATGTGTTATACTCGATCAAGGGACTTTGTTATACTCGATTAGGTGACTTTGTTATACTCGACCATGGGACTTTGTTATACTCGATCTGAGGACTTTGTTATACTCGATCAGGGGACTTTGTTATACTCGACCAGGGGACTTTGTTATACTCGACCAGGGGACTTTGTTTTACTCGATTAGAGGACTTTTTTATATTCGATCAGGGTTTTTGTTATACTCGATTAGGGGCCTTTATTATACTCGATCAAGGGCCTTTGTTTTTTCTCGATCAGGGGACTTTGTTATACTCGATCAGAGGACTTTGTTATACTCGATTAGGGGACTTTGTTATACTCGACCAGGGGACTTTGTTATACCCGATCAGGGGACTTTGTTATACTCGATCAGGGGACATTACTGTACTCGATTAGGGGCCTTTGTTATACTCGATCAGGGGACGTTGATATACTCGATGAGGGGGCTTTATTATATTCGACCAGGGGCCTTTGTTATGCCCAATCAGGGTACTTTGTTATACTCGATCAGGGGCCTTTGTTATACTATATTAGAGGCTTTTGTTATACTCGAACCAGGGGAATTTGTTATATTCGATAAAGGGACTTTGTTATACTCGATGAGGGGCCTTTGTTATACTCGATCAGGGGACATTACTACACTCGACTCGGGAACTTTGTTATACTCGATCAGGGCCTTTATTATACTCGACATGGGGGGTTTGATAAACGCGATCAGGGGGATTTCTTATACTCGATGAAGGGGCTCTTTATACTCGACCAGGGTGATTTGTTATGTTCGACCAGTGGCCTTTGTTATACTCGATCAAGGGGCTTTGTTATATTCGAATTGGGGACTTTGTTATATTCGACCAGGGGCCTTTGTTATGGTCAGCCAGGGGACTTTGTTATACTCGATGAGGGGACTTTGTTATACTCGATCAGGGGGGCTTTGTTTTCCTCGACTAGTGGACTTTGTTATACTCGATCAGGGGACTTTGTTATACTTGATCAGGGGACTTTGTAGTATTCGATCCGGGGGGCTTTGTTATACTCGATGAGGGGCCTTTGTTAGTTCATTCTATTTTTTCACGAAAAACGCTTGTTTTCTGCTCAAACACACTGTTTTTAGTTAGTTTTACTTTTAGTACGGGAAACATCAGTTTCTGTTCAAAAACAGTGTATTTTAGTAAGTTTTACTTTTATCACGGAAACGCTTGTCTTCTGCAAAAAACGCTGTTTATAGTTAGTTTTACTTCTTGCATACGAAACACTCAGTTTTTACTAAAAACAGTGTATTTTAGTAGGTTTTTCTTCTCCCAGGGAAAATGCTTTTACTAGAAGAAGTAAACTAACTAAAAACAACATTTTTAGGATAAAAAAACGTATTTTTGATCAGAAAACAAGCTTTTTTCGAGAAAAAATAGAATGAACTAAATTGCACTAAGTTGTGCAGAAAACAAGCATATTCCGTAAAAAGAAGTAAAACTAACGAATTCCACTGTTTTCATTTAAAATTGGGTGTTTTTACTAGAAGAAGTAAAACTAACTAGAAGCATCGTTTTGAACAGAAAATAAGCGCTTTTCGTGAAAAAAAAATAAAATGAACTAAAATGCACTACTTTGTCTAGAAAACTAGCGTATTCCGTGAAAATAAGTAAAACTAACGAATTTCAGTTTTCATTTAAAATTGGGTGTTTTTACTAGAAGAATTAAAACTAACTAAAACAGCATTCTTAGGAGAAAAAAAGCGTTTTCCGTGAGAAAAGTAAAACTTACTAATATACACTGTTTTTGAGTAAAAACTGAGTGTTTCCAGTGCAAGAAGTAAAACTAACTATAAACAGCGTGTTTGAGCAGAAAACAAGCGTTCTACGTGAAAAATAAATAAACTAAACTAAAATGCACTGCTTTTTTCAGAAAACAAAGGTATTTCGTGAAAAGAAGTAAAACTAACGAATTCCACTCTTTTCATTCTTAATTGAGTTTTTTCAGTAGAAGAAGTAAAAGTAACTAGAAGCATCGTTTTGTACAGAAAATAAGCGTTTTCTGTAAGAGAAGTAAAACTTACTAAAATACACTGTTTTTGAGCATAAACTGAGATTTCAAGTAAAAGAAGTAAAACTAACTAAAGGCATTGTGTTTGAGCAGAAAACAAGCGTTTTCCGTGAAAAGATATGAATGAACAAAAATACACTGTTTTGAGCAAAATATAAGCGTTTTTCGTGAACAAAAATAAGCTGAACTAAACTGCACTGCTTTGTCCAGAAAACAAGCGTATTCCGAGAAAACAAATAAAACTAACGAATTCCACCTTTTTCATTTAAAATTGGGTGTTTTTACTAGAAGAAGTAAAACTAACTAAATACAGCATTTCTTTGGATAAAAAAAGCGTTTTCATTAGAGAATTAAAACTTACTAATATACATTGTTTTTGAGTAAAAACTGAGTGTTTCCAGTACAAGAAGTAAAACTAACTAAAAGCAGTATGTTTGAGCAGAAAACAAGCGTTTTCCGTGAAGAAAATATAATGCCCGAAAATGCGCTGATTTGTGAAAAATCAAGCGTATTCCGTGAAAAGAAGTAAAACTAAAGAATTCCACGTGTTTTCATTTAAAATTGGGTGTTTTACTAGAAGAAGTAAAACTAACTAAAAACGCCATTTTTAGGATAAAAAAAGCGTTTTCCGTGAGAGAAGTAAAACACTAAAATACACTGTTTTTGAGTAAAAACTAACTATAAACAGCGATTTTGAGCAGAAGACAAAAGTTTTTCGAGAAAAAATAGAATGAACTAAATTGCACTACGTTGTGTAGAAAACAAGCGAATTCCGTAAAAAAAAGTAAAACAAACGAATTCCACTGTTTTCATTTAAAATTGAGTGTTTTTACTAGATGAAGTAAAACTAACTAAAAACAGTATGTTTAGGATAAAAAAAAGCGTTTTGCGTGAGAGAGGTAAAACTTACTAATATACTCTGTTTTTTAGTAAAAACTAACTATAAACAGCGTGTTTGAGCAGAAGACAAGCGTTTTTCGAGAAAAAATAAAATGAACTAAATTGCACTACGTTGTGTAGAAAACAAGCGTATTCTGTAAAAAGAAGTAAAACTAACGAATTCCACTGTTTTCATTCTAAATTTAGTTTTTTCACTCGAAGAAGTAAAACTAACTAGAAGCATCGTTTTGAACAGAAAATATGCGTTTTATGTAAGAAAAGTAACACTTACTAAAATACACTGCTTTTTAGCTTAAACTGAGATTTCAAGTAAAATAAGTAAAAGTAACTAAAGGCAGTGAGTTTGAGCAAAAAACAAGCATTTGTTATACTCGATTAGGTGACTTTGTTATACTCGACCATGGGACTTTGTTAAACTCGATCAGGGGACTTTGTTATACTCGACCAGGGGCCTTTATTATACTCAATCTAGGGCCTTTGTTATACTCGATCAGGGAACTTTGTTATACTCGATCAAGGGACTTTGTTAAGCTTGATTAGGGGCCTTTATTATACTCGATCAAGGGCCTTTGTTATAACCGATCAGTGGAATTTGTTATACTCGATCAGAGGACTATGGTATACTCGATCAGGGGACTTTGTTATACTCGACCAGGGGACTTTGTTATACTCGAGCAAGGGGCTTTATTATACTCGATCAGGGGACATTACTATACTCGACCAGGGAACTTTGTTATTCACGATCAGGGGATATGTTATACTCTATCAGGGGATGTGTTATACTCGATGAGGGGACTTTGTTGTACTCGATCAGGAGGCTTTGTTACACTCAACCTGGGGCCTTTGTTTTACTCGATTAGTGGCCTTTGTTATACTCGATCAAGGGACTTTGTTTTACTCGATTAGGGGACTTTGGTATACTCAATCAGAGGGCTTTGTTTTCCTCGATCAGGGGACTTTGTTATACTCGATCAGGGTCATTGTTATACTCCATCAGGGGCCTTTGTTATGCTCGACCAGGGGACTTTGTTATACTCGATCAAGGGACTTTGTTATACTTGAAAGGGGACTTTGTAATATTCGATCAGGGGGCCTTTGTTATACTCGACCAGGGGACTTTGTTATACTCGATTAGGGGACTTTGTTATTCTCGATGAGGGGGCTTTGATATACCCGATCAGGGGACTTTGTTATACTCGATGATGGGACTTTGTTAAACACCTTCAGAGGACTTTGTTATACTCAACCAGGGTCCTTTGTTATGGTCGACCAGTGGCCTTTGTTATACTCGATCAGGGAGCTTTGTTATATTCGATTAAGGGACTTTGATATACTCTACCAGGGGCCTTTGTTATGGTCAACCAGGGGACTTTGTTATACTCAATCAGGGGACTTGTTTTACTCGATCAGGGGGCTTTGTTTTCCTCTTCCAGGGGACTTTGTTATACTCGATCATGGGACTTGGTTATACCTGATTTGGGGAGTTTGGTATACTCGATCAGAGGGCTATGTTTTCCTCGATCAGGGGACTTTCTTATACTCGATCAGGGGACTTTGGTATACTCGATCAGAGGGCTTTGTTTTCCTCGATCAGGGGACTTTGTTATACTCCATCAGGGTCATTGTTATACTCCATGAGGGGCCTTTGTTATGCTCGACCAGGGGACTTTGTTATACTCGATCAGGGGACTTTGTTATACTTGAAAGGGGACTTTGTAATATTCGATCAGGGGGCCTTTGGTATACTCGACCAGGGGACTTTGTTATACACGATGAGGGGCATTTGTTATACTCGATCAAGGGCCTTTGCTATACTCGATCAGAGGACTTTGTTAGACTTGATTCGGAGCTTTTGTTATAATCGATCAGGGGACTTTGTTATACTCGATTAGACTGGATTTGTTATACTATATCAGGGGCTTTTGTTATACTCGAAGCAGGGGAATTTGGTATACTCGATCATGAGAATTTGTTATACTCGATCAGGGCCTTTATTATACTCGACTAGGGGGTTTGATATACTCGATCAGGGGACTTTGTTATACTCGGTCAGGGAGCTTTATTATACTCGATCAGGGGGCTTTGTTTTCGTCGATCAGGGGACTTTGTTATAGTCCATCAGGGTCTTTGTTATACTCCATTAGGGGCCTTTGTTATACTCGAATATGGGTCTTTGTTATACTCGATTAGGGGACTTTGTTATACTTGATCAGGGGACTTTGTAATATTCGATGAGGGGGGCTTTGTTATACTCAACCAGGGTCCTTTGTTATGCTCGATAAGGGGACTTTGTTATACTCGATCAGGGGCCTTTGTTATAATCGATCAGGGGACATTACTATACTCGACCAGGAAATTTCTTATACACGATCAAGGGATATGTTTTACTCGATCCGGGGATGTGTTACACTCGATCAGGGGACTTTGCTATACTCGATTAGGATGCTTTGTTATACTCAACCGGGGGCCTTTGTTATAATGGATTAGGGCTTTTGGTATACTCAATCAAGGGACTTTGCTATTCTCAATCAGGGGACTTTGTTATACTCGATCAGGGGGCTTTGTTTATATCGACCAGGGGACTTTGTTATACTCCATCAGGGTCTTTGTTATATTCCATCAGGGGCCTTTGTTATACTCGACCAGGGGACTTTGTTATACTCGATCAGAGACTTTGTTATACTTGATCAGGGGACTTTGTAATATTCGATGAAGGGGGCTTTGTTATACTCGACCAGGGGCCTTTGTTGTGCTCGATAAAGGGACTTTGTTATACTCGATCAGAGGCCTTTGTTATACTCGACCAGGGGACTTTGTTATACTCGATCAGGAGACGTTGTTATACTCGATTAGGGGACTTTGTTATACTCGGTGAGGGGGCTTTGATATACTCGATCAGGGGCCTTTGTTATATTCGATTAGGGGACTTTGTTATACACGATCAGTGGGCTTTGATATACTCGACCAGGGACCTTTGTTATGCTCCATCAGGGGACTTTGTTATACTCGATCAGGGTCCTTTGATATACTATATCAGGGGCTTTTGTTATACTCGAACCAGGAGAATTTGTTATACCCGATCATGAGACCTTGTTATACTCGATTAGGGAACATTTGTTATACTCGACCAGTGGCCTTTGTTATACTCGATCAGGGGGCTTTGTTATATTCGATTAGGTGACTTTGTTATTCTCGATGAAGAACAAAGGCCCCCGGTTGAGTATAACAAAGCCTCCTGATCGAGTATAACAAAGTCTCCTTATCGAGCATAACAAAGGCCCCTGGTCGAGCACAACAAAGCACCCGTGATCGAATAATACAAAGTCCCCTGATCATGTATAACAAAGTCCCCTGATCGAGTAAAACAAAGTTCCCTGTTTGAGTATAACAAAGGCCCCTAATGGAGTATTACAAAGACCCTGATGGAGTATAACAAAGGCCCCTAATGGAGTATAACAAAGACCCTGATGGAGTATAACAAAGTCCCCTAATCGAGGAAAACAAAGCCCCCTGATCGAGTATAACAAAGTCCCCAGATCGAGTATAACAAAGACCCCTCATCGAGTATAACACATCCCCTGATCGAGTATAACATATCTCCTGACAGTGTATAACAACGTTCCCTGGTCGAGTATAGTAATGTCCCCTAATCGAGTATAACAAAGGCCCCTGATGGAGTATAACAAAGTCCCCTTATCGAGTATAACAAAGCCCCTGGTCGAGAATAACAACGCCCCCTAATCGAATATTACAAAGTCCCCTGATCAAGTATAACAAAGTCCCCTTATCGAGTATAACAAAGTCCCCTGGTCGAGTATAACAAAGGCCGCAGATGGAGTATAACAAAGACCATGATGGAGTATAACAAAGTCCCCTGATCGAGGAAAACAAAGCCCCCTGATCGAGTATAAAAAAGTCCCCTGATCGAGTATAACAAAGCACCCTGGTCGAGTATAACAAAGCCCTCTTATCGAGTATAACAAAGTCCCCTGATCGAGTATAACAAAGTCCCCTGATCGAGTATAATAAAGCCTCCTTACCGAGTATAACAAAGTCCAATGATCGAGTATATCAAACCCCCCTGGTCGAGTATAATAAAGGCCCTGATCGAGTATAATAAAGTCTCAAGATCGAGTATACCAAATTCCCCTGGTTCGAGTATAACAAAAGCCCCTGATATAGTATAACAAAGGCCCCTGATAGAGCATATCAAAGTCCCCTAATCGAGCATAACAAACGCCCCAGGTCGAGTATAACAAAGCCCCCTAATCAGGTATAACAAAGTCACTTGATCGAGAATAACAAAGGCCCCTAATCGAGTCTAACAAAGTCCCCTAATCGAGTATAGCAAAGGCCCTTGATCGAGTATAACAAATGCCCCTCATCGAGTATAACAAAGTCCCCTAATCGAATATAACAAAGCCCCCTAATCGAGTATAATAAAGTTCCCTGGTTGAATATAACAATGGCTCATGATCGAGTATAACAAAGGCCTCTCATCGAGTCTAACATAGTCCCCTGATCGATTATGACAAAGGCCCTTGATGGAGTATAACAAAGCCCAATCATCGAGTATGACAAAGTCCCCTGATCGAGTATAACACAGTCCCCTGGTCGAGGAAAACAAAGCCCCCTGATCAAGTATAACAAAGTCCCCTGATTGAGATTAACAAAGTCCCCTGGTTGACCATAACAAAGGCCCCTGGTCGAGTAAAACAAAGTTCCCTAATCGAATATAACAAAGTCTCCTGATCGAGTATAGCAAAGCCAAATCATCGAGTATAACAAAGTCCCCTAATCGAGAATAACAAAGTCCCCTGGTCGAGTATATCAAAGCCCCCTCATCGAGTATAACAAAGTCCCCTTATCGAGTATAACAAAGTCCTCTGGTCGAGCATAACAAAGGCCCCTGATCGACTATAACACAGTCCCCTGATCGAGTATAACAAAGTACCCTGGGCGAGTAAGACAAAGTCCCCTTATCGAGCATAACAAAGGCCCCTGGTCGAGTATAATAAAGCCCCCCTGATCGAATATTACAAAGTCCAGTGATCAAGTATAACAAAGTCCCCTGATCGAGTATAACAAAGTCCCCTGGTCGAGTATAACAAAAGCCCCTGATGGAGTCTAACAAAGACGCTGATGGAGTATAACAAAGACCCCTGATCAAGGAAAACAAAGCTCCCTGATCGAGTATAACACAGTCCCCTCATCGAGTATAACACATCCCCTGATCGAGTATAACATATCCCCTGTTCGTGTATAACAAAATTCCCTTACTGAGTATAACAAAGTCCCCTGATCGAGTATATCAAACCCCCCTGGTCGAGTATAATAAAGGCCCTGATCGAGTATAACAAAGTTTCATGATCGAGTCTAACAAATTCCCTTGGTTCGAGTATAACAAAAGCCCCTCATATACTATAACAAAGGTCTCTCATCGAGCATAACAAAGGCCCCTGGTCGAGTATAACAAAGCCCCTGATCAGGTATAACAAAGTCCCCTGATCGAGGATAACAAAGGACCCTAATCGAGTCTAACAAAGTCCCCTGATCGAGTTTAGCAAAGGCCCTTGATCGAGTATAACAAGTGTCCCTCATCGAGTATAACCAAAGTCCCCTAATCGAATATAACAAAGCCCCCTGATCGAGAATAACAAAGTCCCCTGGTTGAATATAACAATAGCCTATGATTGGGTATAACAACGGCCCCTGATCGAGTATAACAAAGGCCTCTCATCGAGTCTAACAAAGTCCCCTCATCGATTATGACAAAGGCCCTTGATCGAGTAAAACAAAGCCAAATCATCGAGTATAACAAAGTCCCCTTATCGAGTATAACAAAATCCCCTGGTCGAGGAATACAAAGCTCCCCGATCGAGTATAACAAAGTCCCCTGATTGAGTATAACAAAGTCCCCAGGTTGACCATAACAAAGGCCCCTGGTCGAGTATAACAAAGTACCCTAATCGAATATAACAAAGTCCCTTGATCGAGTATAACAAAGCCCAATCATTGAGTATAACAAAGTCCCCTGATCGAGTATAACAAAGTCCCCTGGTCGAGTAAAACAAAGTCCCCTGATCGAGTATAACAAAGTCCCCTTATCGAGCATAACAAAGGCCCCTGGTCGATTATAACAAAGCTCCCCTAAAAGAATATCACAAAGTCCAGTGATCAAGTATAACAAAGTCCCCTGATCGAGTATAACAAAGTCCCCTGGTCGAGTATAACAAAGGCCCCTAATGGAGTATAACAAAGACCCTAATCGAGTATAACAAAGTCCCATGATCGAGTATAACAAAGCCCAATCATTGAGTATAACAAATTCCACTGATCGAGTATAACAAAGTCCCCTAGTCGAGTAAAACAAATTCCCCTTATCGAGGATAACAAAGTCCCCTGGTTGAATATAACAATGGCCTATGATTGAGTATAACAAAGGCCCCTCATCGAGTGTAACAAAGTCCCCTCATGGAGTATAACAAAGTCCCCTGATCGATTATGACAGAGGCCCTTGATCGAGTATAACAAAGTCCACTTATCGAGTATAACAAAGTCCCCTAGTCAAGTATTACAAATTCCCCTGATCGAGTATAACAAAGTCCCCTGGAAGAGTATAACACTTCTCCTGATCGAGTATAACAAAGTCCCCTGGTACGAGTATAACCAAGGCCCTTGATCGAGAATAACAAAGTCCTCTGATCGAATATAACAAAGTCCTCTTATCGAGCATAACAAAGGCCCCTGGTCGAGCATAACAAAGCCCCCCAGATCAAATAATACATAGTCCCCTGATCAAGTATAACAAATTCCCCAGATCGTGTATAACAAAGGCCCCTAATGGAGCATAACAAAGTCCCTGATGGAGTATAACAAAGTCCCTGATCGAGAATAACAAGGCCCCTGATCGAGTATAACAAAGTCCCCTGATCGAGTATAACAAAGGCCCCTGATCAAGTATAAAAAGTCCCCTGATCGAGCCTAACAAAGACCCCTGGTTGAGTATAACATAACGACCTCATCGAGTATAACAAAGTCCCCTGGTTGAGTATAACCAAGCCCCCTCATCGTGTATAGCAAAGCCCCCTGATCGAGTATAACAAATTCCCCTGATCGAGTATTACAAAGGCCCCCGGTTGAGTATAACAAAGCCTCCTGACTGAGTATAACAAAGTCCCCTGATCGAATATAACATATCCCCTGATCGTGTATAACAAAGTTCCCTCGTCGAGTATAGTAATGGCCCCTGATCGAGTATAACAAAGTCCCCTGATCGAGTATAATAAAGCCCCCTGACCTAGTATAACAAAGTCCCCTGATCGAGTATATCAAACTACCGTGGTCGAGTATAATAAAGGCCCTGATCGAGAATAACAAAGTCTCATGATCGGGTATAACAAATTCCCCTGGTTCGAGTATAACAAAAGCCGCCTGATATAGTATAACAAAGGCCCCTGATCGAGCATAACAAAGCCCCCTGATTAGGTTTAACAAAGTCAACTGATCGAGTATAGCAAAGGCTCTTGATCGAGTATAACAAATGCCCCTCATCGAGTATAACAAAGTCCCCTAATCGATTATAACAAAGCCCCCTGATCGAGTATAACAAAGTCCCCTGGTTGAATATAACAATGGCCCATGATTGAGTATAACAAAGGCCCCTCATCGAGTATAACAAAGGCTCCTCATCGAGTCTAACAAAGTCCCCTAATCGATTATGAAAAGTCCCCTGATCGAGTATAACAAAGTCCCCTGATCGAGGAAAACAAAGCCCCCTGATCAAGTATAACAAAGTCCCCTGATTGAGTATAACAAAGTCCCCTGGTTGACCATAACAAAGGCCCCTGGTCGAGTATAACAAAGTTCCCCTAATCGAATATAACAAAGCCCCCTGATCGAGTATAGCAAAGGTCACTGGTCGAGCATAACAAAGGACCCTGGTCGAGTATAACAAAGTCCTCTCGAGTATAACAAAGTCCTCTGATCGAGTATAACAAAGCAGAATCATCGAGTATAACAAAGCCCCTGATCGAGTATAACAAAGTCCCCTTATCAAGTATAACAAAGTCCCCTGGTCGAGCATAACAAAGTCCCCTAATCGAGTATAACAAAGTCCCCTTATCGAGAATAACAAAGGCCCCCGGTTGAGTATAACAAAGCCTCCTGATCGAGTATAACAAAGTCTCCTTATCGAGCATAACAAAGGCCCCTGGTCGAGCATAACAAACCCCCCCTGAACGAATAATACAAAGTACCCTGATCAAGTATAACAAAGTCCCCTGATCAAGTATAACAAAGTCCCCTGGTCGAGTATAACAAAGGCCCCTAATGGAGCATAGCAAAGTCCCTGATCGAGTATAATAAAGTCCCGTGATCGAGTATAATAAAGTCCCCTGGTCGAGTATAACAAAGTTCCCGGATCGAGGAAAACAAAGCCCCCTGATCGAGTATAACAACGTCCCGTGATCGAGTATAATAAAGTCCCCTGGTCGAGTATAACAAAGTCCCCTTATCGAGTATAACAAAGTCCCCTGGTCGAGTATAACCAAGGCCCCTGATTGAGTATAACAAAGGCTCCCGGTTGAGTATAACAAAGCTTCCTGATCGAGTATAACAAAGTCCCCTTATAGAGAATAACAAAGGCCCCTGGCCGAACATAACAAAGCCCCCCTGATCGAATAATACAAAGTCCCCTGATAAAGTATAACAAAGTCCCCTGATCGAGTATAACAAAGTTCCCGAATCGAGTATAACAAAGTCCCCTGGTCGAGTATAACAAAGTCTCCTGATCGAGTAAAACAAAGTCCAATGAACGAGTATAACAAAGTCCTCTGATCGAGTATAACAAAGGCTCTTGATAGAGTATAATAAAGGCCCCTAATGGAGTATAACAAAGTCCCCTGAACGAGTAGAACAAAGTCCCCTTATCGAGCATAACAAAGCCCACTCATCGAGTATAACAAAATCCCCTAATCGAGTATAACAAAGTCCCCTGATCGAATATAATAGAGGCCCCTGATCGAGTATAACAAAGTCCCCTGATCTAATATAACAAAGTCCTCTGATCGAGCATAACAAACGACCCTGGTCGAGTATAACAAAGCCCCCTGATTGAGTATAACAAAGTCCCCTCATCTAGTATAACAAAATCCCCTGATCGATTATAACAAAGGCAGATGGTCGAGCATAACAAAGGACCCTGGTCGAGTATAACAAAGTCCCCTGATCGAGTATAACAAAGCCCTCTCATCGAGTATAACAAAGTCCCCAAATCGAGTATAACAAAGTCCCCTGGTCAAATATAATAAAGGCCCCTGATCAAGTATAACAAAGTCCCCTGATCGAGTATAACAAAGTCCCCTGGTCGAGTATAACAAAGGCCCCTGATGGAGAATAACAAAGACCCTGATGGAGTAAAACAAAGTCCGCTGGTCGATATAAACAAAGCCCCCTGATCGAGTATAACAAAGTCCCTTGATCGAGTATAACAAATGCCCCTCATCGAGTATAACAAAGTCCCCTGATCGAATATAACAAAGGCCCCTCATCGAGTATAACAAAGTCCCCTTATCGAGTATAACAAAGTCCCCTGGTCGAGTATAACAAAGGCCCCTAATGGAGTATAACAAAGACCCTGATGGAGTAAAACAAAGTCCGCTGGTCGATATAAACAAAGCCCCCTGATCGAGTATAACAAAGTCCCTTGATCGAGTATAACAAAAGCCCCTAATCGAGTATAACAAAGGCCCCCGGTTGAGTATAACAAAGCATCCTGATCGAGTATAACAAAGTCCCGTGGTTGAGTATAACAAAGCCCCCTGATCGAGTATAACAAAGTCCCCAGATCGAGTATAACAAATTCCCCTGATCGTGTATAACAAAGGGTCCCGGTTGAGTATAACAAAGCCTCCTAACTGAGTATAACAAAGTCCCCTGATTGAGTATAACACATCCCCTGATCGAGTATAACATATCCCCTTATTGTGTATAACAAAGTTCCCGGGTCGAGTATAGTAATGTCCCCTGATCGAGTATAACAAAGCCCCCCAGATCGAATACTACAAAGTCCCCTGATCAAGTTATACACGACCATTGGACTTTGTTATATTCGATCAGAGGACTTTGTTATA
>NW_024723021.1:0-25070 GCF_018991925.1 Homarus americanus | reverse complement strand
AGGTATAACTGGGAGGTCAGAGGTGTACCTTGGAGTGTCATAGGTGTACCTGGGAGTGTTAGAGGTGTACCTGGGAGTGTCAGAGGTACCTGGGAGTGTCAGAAGTGTACTTGGAGTGTCAGAGGTATACCTGGGAGGCCATCGGTGCATCTGGGAGTGTCAGAGGTGTACCTGGGAGCGTCAGAGGTGCAATCTGGGAGGTCAGAGGTGCACCTGGGAGGTCAGAGGTGTACCTGGGAGGCTGGTGTACCTGGGAGTGTCAGAGGTATATCTGAGTGTCATCGGTGCACTGGAGTGTCAGAGGTATACCTGGAGTGTCAGAGGCATACCTGGGCGTATCAGAGGTGTACCTGGGAGTGCCAGAGGTACCTGGGAGTGCCGGGGAGGTGTACCTGGGAGGCCATCGGCGTACCTGGGAGTGTCATCGGTGTACCTGGGAGTGTCAGAGGTATGCCTGGGCGCATCAGGAGGTGTACCTGGGAGCGTCATCGGTGTACCTGGAGCGTCATCGGTGCAGAGTGTCAGAGTATACCTGGGCGTATCAGAGGTGTACCTGGGAGTGTCAGAGGTGTACCTGGGATTGTCAGAGGTGTACCTGGGATGCCGCAGGTGAACCTGAAGTGTCAGAGGTACCTGGAGTGTCATTGGTGCAATCTGGTGTGCCCAGAGGTGCACCAGGAGGCCAGTGGTAAAATTTGGGAGTGTCATTGGTGTACCTGCGAGTGTCAGAGGTGTACCTGAAGGGTCAGGGTGTACCTGGAAGTGTCAGGGGTGTACCTGGAAGTGTCAGAGGCATGCCTGGGAGTGCCTGACGTGTACCTGATCGCTGAGGTGTAACTGGGAGGTCAGGGGTGTAGCTGAGTGTCATAGGTGTATTCCTGGCAGTCAGCGTGTGTAACTTTGGGAACAGCGGTGTACCTGGGAGTGTCAGAGGCTCGGCAAGTCAGGCAATGGGAGCGTCACAGGTGCACCTGGGAGTTTCTGAGGTGTAACTGGGAGTGTCTGAGCTGTACCTGTGGCGTCTGAAGTGTACCTGGCAGTTCGAGGTGTACCTGGCAGTGTCAGCGGTGTACCTGGGAGTGTCAGTGGTGCACCTGGGAGTGTCAGCGGTGTACCTGGGAGGTTAGAGGGCACCTGGGAGTGTCAGAGGTGTACCTGGGAGTGTCAGAGGTTCTCGGGAGTGTCGCAGGATACCTGGCAGCGTCAAAGGAGTACCTTTGACTGTCAAAGGTGTACCTGGTGGTGTCAGAGGTGTACCTGGGGAGTGTCAGAGGTGGCTAACGGAGAGTGGGTCAGAGGATATACCTTGGGCGTATCAGAGGTGCACCTGGGAGGCCAGAGGTACCTGGGAGTGTCAGAGGTGTACCTGGGAGCATCAGAGCCTGGAGTGTCAGAGGTGTTCCTGAGAGGTCAGAGGTGTACCAGGGATTGTCGAGTGTACCTGGAGGTCAGAGCTGTACCTGGAAGTGTCAGAGGTGTACCTGGGAGTGTCATTGGTGGCACCATGTCGAGGTGCACCAGGCGGTGTCAGAGTTGTAATTTGGAGTGTGATTGGCGTACCTGGGAGTGTCAGAGGTGTATCCGAAGTGTCAGGAGGTGTACCTGGGAGATCATCAGAGGTGTACCCGGGAGTGTCAGGGTAACTGGCGTCAGGGGTGTAACTGGAGTGTCGGAGGTGTAACTGGGAGTGCTGTAGAGGTGTACCTGAGAATGTCAGGAGGTGTACCTGGGAGGTCAGAGTAGTACCTGGGGTATTGAGGTGTACCTGGGAGCGTCTGAGGTGTACCTGGAGTGTCAGGGGAGAACCTGGGAGTGTAAGAGGTGTACCTGGAGTGCCGTCAGAGGTGCACCAGGAGTGTCAGAGGTGAACCAGGAGTGTCAGGAGGTGAACCAGGGAGTGCTCCGAGGTGCACCTGGGAGCATCGGAGGTGTACCTGAGCATCGGAGTGTACCTGGAGCATCGGAGGTGTACCTGGGAGTGTCAGAGGTGCACCTGGCATCATTGGTGTACCTGGGAGTGGCAGAGCAGACCAAAGCGTCGAGGTGTATCTGGAAGTGCTCAGAGGTGTACCTGGAGGCGAGTGTAATCTGGGAGGTCAAAGGTGTACCTGGGTGTGTGTGAGAAGTGTACCTGGGAGTGTCAGAGGTGTACCTGGGAGTGTCGGAGGTAACGGGAGTGTCAGAGCTAGCCTGGGAGTGTCAGGAGGTGCAATTTGGGAGTGTCACAGGTGTACCTGGAGTGTCTGAGGTGTTACTGAGAGCGTCTGAGCTACCTGGAGTGTGCCCTGAGGTGTACCTGGCAGCATCTGAGGTGTACCGGGCAGTGTCAGCGGTGTGCCTGGGAGTGCCAGCGGTGTACCTGGAGTATCATTGCGTACCTGGAAGTGTCAGGGTGTACCCTTGGAAGTGTCAGAGGTGTACCTGAGTGTGTCATTGGTGCACCTGGGAGTGCTCAGAGGTGCACCAGGCGCCTGAGGTGTACCTGGGAGCAAGTTAATAGGTACCTGGGAGGTCAGAGGTGCACCTGAAGTGTCAGGGGTGCACCTGAACTGTTAGAGGTGTACCTGGATTGTCTGAGGTGTACCTGGAAAATGTCAGGTGTACCTGGGAGTGTCAGGGGTGTAACTGGGAGTGTTAGTGTACCTGGGAGTGACATGTGTACCTGGGAGTGTCAGAGGTGTACCTGGGAGTGTCTGAGGTGTACCTGGGAGTGTCTGAGGTGTACCTGAAGTGTCTAAATGTGTACATGGAATGTCAGGGAGGTGCATCATGCAGTGTCATCGGTGTACCTGGGAGTGTCAGAGGTGTACCTGGGAGTGTCAGAGGCATACCTGGGAGGCCAGAACGTATACCCATGTACCAGGAGGTGTACCTGGGAGTGTCAGAGGTGTACCTGGGAGTGTCAGAGGTGTACCTGGGAGTGTCAGAGGTGTTCTGGAGTGTCAGAGGTGTTCCTGAGGTCAGAGGTGGAGTGTCATTGGTGTACCTGGGAGTGTCAGAGGTGTACCTAGATGTGTCAGGTGTACCTGGAAGTGTCAGGGGTGTACCTGGGAGTGTCAGTGTTTGAGAGTGTCAGAGGTGTACCTAGAGTGTCAGAGGTGTACCTGGGAGTGTCAGAGGTGTAACCTGGAAGTGTGAGGTGTACCTGGGAGTGTCATTGCGTACCTGGGAGTGTCAGAGGTGTTCCTGGGAGTGTCGGAGGAGTACCTGGCAGCGTCAAAGAGCACCTGGAGTGTCAGAGGTGTACCTGGTGTCAGTGGTGTAACCTGGGAGTGTCAGAGTCAGACTTGGGAGTGTGATTGGTGTACCTGAGGCTCGGAGTTGTACCTGAAGTGTCAGAGGTGTACTGGGAGCATCAGAGGTGTACTGAGGTCAGGGGGTACCTGGAGGTGTCAGGGGTGTAACTGGGAGTGTCGGAGGTGTAACTGGGAGTGTCAGAGGTGTACCTGGGAGTGTCAGAGGTGGACCTGGGAGTGTAGAGTAGTACCTGGGAGTGTCAGAGGTGTACCTGGGAGTGTCAGAGGTGTACCTGGGAGTATCAGAGGTGACCTGGGAGTGTCAGAGGTGTTCTGAGAGTGTCAGAGGTGTACCAGGGATTGTCAGAGGTACCTGGGAGTGTCAGAGCTGTACCTGGAAGTGTCAGAGGTGTACCTGGGAGTGCTCATTGGTGTACCTGGGAGGTCAGAGGTGTACCAGGCGGTGTCAGAGTTGTAATTTGGGAGGTGATTGTACCTGGGAGTGTCAGAGGTGTATCCGAAGGTCAGAGGTGTACCTGAGTATCAGAGGTACCTGGAGTGTCAGGTGTACCTGGAGTGTCAGGGTGTAACTGGCGTCGAGGTAACTGAGTGTCAGAGGTGTACCTGAGAATGTCAGAGGTGTACCTGGGAGTGTCAGAGTAGTACCTGGGGTGCTCGGAGGTGCACCTGGGAGTGTCTGAGGTGTACCTGGGAGGCTGGGAGAACCTGGGAGTGTAAGAGGTGTACCTGGAGTGCAGAGGTGTACCAGGAGTGTCAGAGGTGAACCAGGGAGGTCAGAGGTGAACCAGGAGTGTCTGAGGTACCTGGGAGTATCGGAGGTGTACCTGAGCATCGGAGGTACCTGGGAGTATCGGAGGTACCTGGAGTGTCAGAGGTGTACCCGGAGCATTGGTTACCTGGAGTGGCAGAGGTATCTGAAGTGTCAGAGGTGTATCAAGTGTCAGAGGTGTACCTTGGAGTATGAGAGGTACCTGGGAGTGTCAAAGGTGTACCTGGTGTGTGAGAAGGTACCTGGGAGGTCAGAGGTGTACCTGGGAGTGTCGGAGGTGTACCTGGGAGTGTCAGAGGTGTGACTGGAGGTGTCAGAGGTGCACTTGGGAGTGTGTACAGGTGCACCTGGGAGTGTCTGAGGTGTTACTGGGAGTGTCTGAGCTTTACCTGGGAGTGTCTGAGGTGTACCTGGCAGTGTCTGAGGTGTACCTGGCAGTGTCAGGTGTACCTGGGAGTGTCAGCGGTGTACCTGGGAGTATCATTGGTGTCACATGGAAGTGTCAGGGTGTACCTGAAGTGTCAGAGGTGTACCTGAGTGTGTCATTGGTGTACCGGGAGTGTCAGAGGTGTACCAGGGAGGTTGGAGGAGGTGTACCTGGGAGTGTCATTGGTGTACCGGGAATGTCAGGGGTGTACCTGGAAGTGTCAGGGGTGTACCTGGAAGTGTCAGAGGTGTACCTGAGAGTGTCAGAGGTGTTCTTAGGAGTGTCAGAGGTGTACCTGGGAGTGTCAGAGGTGAACCTGGGAGTGTCAGAGGTGTACCTGGGAGGTCAGAGGTGTACCTGGGAGTGTCAGAGGTACCTGGGAGTGTCAGAGGGTGTACCAGGAGGCGTCAGTGGTGTACCTGGGAGGATCATTGGTGTACCTGGAGTGTCAGAGGTGTACCTGGAAGTGTCAGGGGTGTACCTGGAAGTGTCAGGAATGTACCTGGAAGTGTCAGAGGTGTACATGGGAGTGTCATTGGTGTACCTGGGAATGTCAGGTGTACCTGGAAATGTCAGGGTGTACCTGGAGTGTCAGGAGGTGCACTGAGTGTGTCATTGGTGTAACTGGGAGTGTCAGAGGTGTACCAGGAGTGTGAGAGGTGTACCTGGGAGGTCATTGGTACCTGAATGTCAGGGGTGTACCTGGAAGTGTCAGGGTGTACCTGGAAGTGTCAGAGGTGTACCTGAGAGTCAGAGGTGTTCCTTAGGGAGTGTCAGAGGTGTACCTGGGAGTGTCAGAGGTGAACCTGGGAGTGTCAGAGGTGTACCTGGATGTGTCAGAGGTGTACCTGGGAGGGTGGCAGGTGTACCTGGGAGTGTCAGAGGTGTACCAGGGAGTGCTGGGTGGTGTACCTGGGAGGATCATTGGTGTACCTGGAGTCAGGAGGTGTACCTGAAAGTGTCAGGGGTGTACCTGGAAGTGTCAGGGAGTGTACCTGGAGTGTCAGAGGTGCACACGGGAGTGCCTGAGGTGTACTCTGGGATTGTCTTAGGTGTACCTGGGAGTGTCTGAGGCTGCACCTGGGAGTGTGAGGTGTACCTGGTAGTGTCTGAGGTGTACCTGGGAGTGTCAGAGGTGTACCTGGGAGTGTCAGGGGTGTACCTGGGAGTGTCAGGTGTAACTGCGAGTGAGGTGTAACTGGGAGTGTCAGAGGGTACCTGGGAGTGTCAGAGGTGGACCTGGGAGTGTCAGAGTAGTACCTGGGAGTGTCAGAGGTGTACATGGGAGTGTCTGAGGTGTACCTGGGAGTGTCAGGGGAGAACCAGGGATTGTAAGAGGTGTACCTGGGATTGTCAGAGGTGTACCAGGGAGTGTCAGAGGAGGAACCAGGGGTGTCAGGGGTAGAACCAGGGAGTGTTTGAGGTGTACCTGTGAGTATCGGAGGGCCGGAGTATCGGAGGTGTACCTGGGAGTGTCAGAGTGTACCTGTTAGTATCATTGGTGTACCTGGGAGTGTCAGAGGTGTCTGGAAGTGTCAGGGTGTGCCTCCGGAATATCAGAGGTGTACCTGGGAGTGTCAAGGAGGTGTACCAGAGTGTCATGGGGTATGCTTGCAGGGAGTATCGGAGGTGTACCTGGGAGTATCGGAGGTGTACCTGCGAGTGTCAGAGGATGTACCTGGGTGTGTCAAAAAGGTGTACCAGAGTGTCAGAGGTGAACCAGGGAATGTCCGGTGGGTACGGGGTGTCAGAGGTGTACCTGGGAGTGTCAAGTGTACCTGGGAGTGTCAGAGGTGTACCTGGGAGGTCGGAGGTGTGGGGAGTGTCAGAGGTGTGCCTGGGGTGTCAGAGGTGCACTTTGGGAGTGTCACAGGTGCACCTGGGAGTGTCAGAGGTGTGCAAGTTGTCTGAGGTGTACCTGGCAGTGTCAGCGGTGTACCTGGGAGAGTCAGCAGGAGTATCATTGGTGTACCTGGAAGTGGCAGGGGTGTACCTGGAAGTGTCAGAGGTGTACCTGAGTGTGTCATTGGTGTACCTGGGAGTGTCAGAGGTGTACCAGTGAGTGTCAGTGGTGTACCTGGGAGTGTCATTGGTGTACCTGGCAGTGTCAGAGGTGTACCTGGAAGTGCCAGAGGTGTTCCTGGGAGTGTCAGATCTGTTCCTGGGAGTGTCGGAGGAGTACCTGGCAGCGTCAAAGGGTGGCACGGAGTGTCAGAGGAGTACCTGGCAGCGTCAAAGGAGTACCAGGTGTCAGAGGTGCAACTGGTAGTGTCAGTGGTGTACCTGGGAGTGTCAGAGTTGTAATTGGGAGTGTGATTGGTGTACCTGGGAGTGTCAGAGGTGTATCCGGAAGTGTCAGAGGTGTACTTGGGAGTATAGAGGTGTACGTGGGGTGTCAGGGGTGTACGAGTGTCAGGGGTGACTGGGAGGTCGGAGGTGTAACTGGGAGTGTCAGTGGTGTAACTGGGAGTGACCAGAGGTGTACCTGGGGTGTCAGGTAGTACCTGGGAGTGTCAGAGGTGTACCTGGGAGTGTCCGAGGTGACCTGGGAGTGAGGGAGAACCAGGAGTGTAAGAGGTGTACCTGGGAGTGAAGGTGTACCGGAGTGTCAGAGGTGAACCAGGGAGTGTCAGAGGTGAACCAGGGGGTGTCTGAGGTGTACCTGGGGTATCGGGTGTACCTGGGAGTATCGGAGGTGTACCTGGGCGTGTCAGGGGTGTACCTGGTAGTATCATTGGTGTACCTGGGAGTGTCAGGAGGTGTCTGGAAGTGTCAGAGGTGAACCAGGGGTGTCTGGGGTGTACCTGGGGTATCGGGTGTGCCTGGGAGTATCAGTGTACCGGGAGTGTCAGAGGTGTACCTGGTAGTATCATTGGTGTACCTGGGAGTGTCAGGAGGTGTATCTGGAAGGTGTCAGAGGTGTATCTGGAAGTGTCCGAGGTGTACGTGGGAGTATGAGACGTGTACCTGGGAGTGTCAAGGTGTACCTGGGTGTGTGAGGAAGTGTACCTTGGGTGTCAGAGGTGTACCTGGGGTGTCGGAGGTGTGCCTGGGGTGTCAGAGGTGTGCCTGGGGTGTCAGAGGTGCACTTGGGGTAATGCAGGTGTGCCTGGGGTGTCTGAGGTGTTAATGGAGTGTCTGAGCTTTACCTGGGAGTGTCTGAGGTATACCTGGCAGTGTCTGAGGTGTACCTGGCTGTGGCCAGCGGTGCTGAGTGTCAGCGGTACCTGGTAGTGTCAGGGTGTACCTGGAAGTGTCAAAGGTGTACCTGAGTGTGTCATTGGTGCCTGGGAGTGTCAGAGTGTACCAGGGAGTGTCAGGAGGTGTGCCTGGGAGTGTCATTGGTGTACCTGGGAGTGTCAGAGGTGTACCTGGAAGTGTCAGGGGTGTACCTGGAAGTGTCAGAGGTGTACCTGGGATTGTCTGGGGTGTACCTGGGATTGTCAGAGGTGTACCTGGGGTGTCAGGGGTGTAACTGGGAGTGTAGGGGTGTACCTGGGAGTGACAGGGTGTACCTGGGAGTGTCAGAGGTGTACCTGGGAGTGTCTGAGATGTACCTGGGAGTTGAGGTGTACCTGGAAGTGTCTAATGTACATGGAATGTCAGAGTGTATCTTGCAGTGTCATCGGTGTACCTGGGAGTGTGAGAGGTGTACCTGGGGAGTGTCAGAGGTATGCCTGGGGTGTCAGAGGTATACCTGGGCGTATGAGAGGTGTATCTGGGGTGTCAGAGGTGTGCCTGGGGTGTCAGAGGTGTACCTGAGAGTGTCAGGAGGTGTACCTGGGGTGTCAGAGGTGTTCCTGAGAGTGTCAGAGGTGTGCCAGGGATTGTCAGAGGTGTAACTGGGGTGTCAGAGGTGTACCTGGAAGTGTCAGAGGTGATACCGAGTGTCATTGGTGTACCGAGTGTCTGAGGTGTACCAGGGAGTGTCAGTGGTGTACCTGGAAGTGTCATTGGAGTGTGCCTGGGAGTGTCAGAGGTGTTCCTGGAAGTGTCAGGGGTGTGCCTGGAAGTGTCAGGGGTGTACCTGGGAGTGTCAGAGGTGTTCCTGAGAGTGTCAGGTGTGCTGGGAGTCAGAGGTGTGCCTGGGAGTGTCAGAGGTGGGTAGAGGTGTACCTGGGAGTGGCATTGGTGTACTTGGGAGTGTCAGAGGTGTTCCTGGGGTGTCGGAGGAGTACCTGGCAGCGTCAAAGGTACCTGGGAGTGTCGGAGGTGTACCTGGTAGTGTCAGTGGTGTACCTGGGGTGTCAGAGTTGTACTTGGGAGTATGATTGGTGTACCCGGGAGTGTCAGAGTTGTATCTCGAAGTGTCAGAGGGTACCTGGGGAGTGTCAGGGGAGAACCAGGGGAGTGTAAGAGGTGTACCTGGGAGTGTCAGAGGAATACCTGCGAGTGTCAGAGGTATACCTGGGCGTATCAAAGGTGTACCTGGGAGTGTCTGAGGTTTACCTGGGAGTGTCTTTGGTGTACATGTAGTGTCAGAGGTGTATCTGGCAGTGTCAGCGGTGTACCTGGGAGTGTCCGCGGTGTACCTTGGAGTGTCAGAGGTGTACCTTGGAGTGTCAGAGGTGTGCCTGGGAGTGTCAGAGGTGCACTTGGGAGTGTCACAGGTGCACCTGGGAATGTCTGAGGTGTACCTTGGAGTGTCTGAGCTGTACCTGGGAGTGTCTGAGGTGTACCTGGCAGAGTCTGAGGTGTACCTGGCAGTGTCAGAGAAGTACCTGGGAGTGTCAGGGGTGTACCTGGGATTGTCAGAGGTGTACCTGGGAGTGTCAGGGGTGTAACTGGGAGTGTCAGGGGAGTTCCTGGAGTGTCATAGGTGTATCTGGCAGTGTCAGCGGTGTAACTGGGAGTGTCAGCGGTGTACTTGGGAGTGTCAGAGATGTGCCTGGGAGTGTCAGAGGTGCACTTGGGAGTGTCATAGGTGCACCTGGGAGTTATAGAGGTGTAACTGGGAGTGATTGAGATGTACCTGAGAGTGTCTGAAGTGTACCTGGCAGTGTCTGAGGTGTACCTGGCAGTGTCAGCGGTGTACCTGGGAGTGTCAGCGGTGTACCTGGGAGTGTCAGCGGTGTACCTGGGAGTGTCAGAGGTCTACCTGGGGTGTGGCAGTGTACCTGGAGTGTCAGAGGTGTGCCTGGGGTGTCAAGGGTGTTCCTGGGAGTGTCAGGAGTACCTGGCGTCAGACTGCAGCAGGTGTCAGAGGTGTACCTGGTAGTGTCAGTGTGGTGTTCCTGGGAGTGTCAGGTTGTACTTGGGAGCTGTGATTGGTGTGCCTGGGAGTGTCAGAGGTGTGTGTGTAAGTGTCAGAGGTGTACCAGGGGAGTATCAGAGGTGTACCTGGGAGTGTCAGGGGTGTACCTGGGGTGTCAGAGGTGTACCTGGGAGTGTCGGAGGTGTACCTGGGAGTGTCAGAGGTGTGCCTGGGAGTGTCACAGGTGCACCTGGGAGTGTCAGAGTAGTACCTGGGAGTGTTAGAGGTGTACCTGGGAGTGTCTGAGGTGTACCTGGGAGTGTCAGGGGAGAACCAGGGAGTGTAAGAGGTGTACCTGGAAGTGTCAGATGTGTACCAGGGAGTGTCAGAGGTGAACCAGGGAGTGTCAGAGGTGAACCAGGGAGTGTCTGAGGTGTACATGGGAGTATTGGAGGTGTACCTGGGAGTATCGGAGGTGTACCTGGGAGTGTCAGAGGTGTACCTGGTAGTATCATTGGTGTACCTGGGAGTGTCAGAGGTGTATCTGGAAGTGTCAGAGGTGAACCAGGGAGTGTCTGAGGTTTACCTGCTAGTATCGGAGGTGTACCTGGGAGTATCGGAGGTGTACCTGGGAGTGTCAGAGGTGTGCCTGGTAGTATCATTGGTGTACCTGGGAGTGTCAGACGTGTATCTGGAAGTGTCAGAGGTGTACCTGGGAGTATGAGAGGTTTACCTGGGAGTGTTAGAGGTGTACCTGGGTATGTGAGAAGTGTACCTGGGAGTGTCAGAGGTGTACCTGGGAGTGTCAGAGGTGTGACTGGGAGTGTCGGAGGTGTACCTGGGAGTGTCAGAGGGTGTCAGAGGTGCACTTGGGGTGTCACAGGTGTGCCTGGGAGTGTCTGAGGTGTTACTGGGTGTCTGAGGCTGGGGTGTCTGAGGTATACCTGGCAGTGTCTGAGGTGTACCTGGCTGTGTCACGGTGTACCTGGGAGTGTCAGCGGGGTACCTGGGGTATCATTGGTGTACCTGGAAGTGTCAGGGGTGTACCTGGAAATGTCAAAGGTGTACCTGAGTGTGTCATTGGTGTACCTGGGGTGTCAGAGGTGTACCAGGAGTGTCAGAGGTGTACCTGGGAGTGTCATTGGTGCCTGGGAGTGTCAGAGGTGTACCTGGAAGTGTCAGAGGTGTACCTGGAAGTGTCAGAGGTGTACCTGGGATTGTCTGAGGTGTGCCTGGGATTGTCAGAGGTGTACGAGTGTCAGGGGTGTAACAGGGAGTGTTAGGGGTGTACCTGGGAGTGACAGCGGTGTACCTGGGAGTGTCAGAGGTGTGCCTGGGAGTGTCTGAGATGTTTCTGGGAGTGTCTGAGGTGTACCTGGAAAGTGTCTAATGTGTTGCATGGAATGTCAGGGTGTATCTTGCAGTGTCCTTCGGTGTGCCTGGAGTGTGAGAGGGTGTGCCTGGAGTGTCAGAGGGTATGCCTGGGGTGTCAGAGGTATGCCTGGGCGTTTCAGAGGTGCACCTAGGTGTCAGGGTATACTTACTAGGTGTCAGAGGTGTGCCTGGGAGTGTCAGAGGTGGCAACTGGGGGTGTCAGGAGTCTTCCTGAGAGTGTCAGAGTGTACCAGGGATTGTCAGGAGGTGTACCTGGGAGTGTCAGAGGTGTGCCTGGAAGTGTCAGGTGCACCTGGAATTATCATTGGTGTGTGCCTGGGAGTGTCTGGGGTGTACCAGGGGTGTCAGTGGTGTGCCTGTGTGCCCCCCGGTGTGCCTGGGAGTGTCAGGTGTGGAAGTGTCAGGGGTGTGCCTGGAGTGTCAAGTTGTGCCTGGGGTGTCAGAAAAAGTTCTGAGAGTGTCAGAGGTGTGCCTGGGAGTGTCAGAGGTGTGCCTGGGGAGTGTCAGAGGGTGTGCCTGGAAGTATGAGAGGTGTGCAAGTGTCATTGGTGTGCTTAGGAGTGTCAGAGTGTTCCTGGGGTGTGGGAGTGCCTGGCAGCGTCAAGGAGTACCTGGGAGTGTCAGAGGTGTGCCTGTTGGTGTCAGTGGTGTGCCTGGGAGTGTCAGAGTTGTGCTTGGTGTGATTGGTGTGCCAGAGTGTCAGAGTTGTATCTCGAAGTGTCAGAGGTGTGCCTGGGAGTATCCAGAGGTGTGCCTGGGAGTGTCAGGGGTGCCTGGGAGTGTCAGGGGGTGTGACACAGAGTGTCAGGAGGTGTAACTGGGGAGTGTCAGAGGTGTACACAGGTGTCAGAGAGGTGGACCTGGGGTGTCAGAGTAGTACCTGGGAGTGTCAGAGGTGTGCCTGGGAGTGTCTGAGGGTGTGCACAAGTGTCAGGGAGAACCAAGGTTGTAAGAGGTGTACCTTAAGTTGTCAAGAGGTGTACCAGGGGTGTCAGAGGGAGAACCAGGGGAGTGTCAGGGGGTGAACCAGGGTGTTTGAAATTGAACCTGGAATTATCAGGAGGTGTGCCACAGAATTATCGGAGGTGTGCCTGGGAGTGTCAGAGTGTGCCTGTTGGTATCATTGGTGTGCCTGGGAGTGTCAGAGTGTATCTGGAAGTGTCAGAGGTGTGCCTCCCGGAGATATCAGAGGTGTGCCAGAGTGTCAGGGTGTACTTGGGGAGTGTCAGAGGAGTACTTGGGAGTATAAACAGGTGTACCAGGGAGTATCGGAGGTGTGCCTGGGGTGTCCAGAGTGTGCCTGGGTGTGTCAAGGTGTGCCAAGGGTGTCAGAGGTGAACCAGAGATGTGTCAGTGGTGCCTTAAGTGTCAGAGGTGTGCCTTAGAGTGCCAGCGGTGTGCAGAGTGTCAGGGGTGTGCCAGGGGTGTGGTGGTGTGCAGGTGTGAGAGTGTGCCTGGGGAGTGTCAGAGGTTATTGCCTGGGAGGAGTCGGAATTGTACCTATGGAGGAATAACGAAGTGTTAACCTGGGGTGTCGGAGGAGTGCGCTTGGGAGGTGTCTGGGTGCACCCTGGGGAATGTCAAGAGGAATGTACCTGGGATTGTCTGAAGGTGTACCTGGCAGTGTCAGCAATTATTACCAGAATTGTCAGCGAGCTACCTGGGAGTATCATTAATTATTACCTGGAAGCTGACAGAATTATTACCTGGAAGTGTCAGAGGTGTACCTGAGTGTGTCATTGGTGTACCTGGGGAGTGTCAGAGGTGCCAGGGAGTGTCAGTGCAAGTGCCTGGGAGTGTCATTGGTGTGCCTGTGTGTCAGAGGTGTACCTGGAAGTGTCAGGGGTGTGCAGTGTCAGAGGTGTACCTGGGATTTGACCAGGTGTGCCTGGGATTGTCAGAGGTGTACCTGGGGAGTGTCAGGGAATTGTAACTGGGAGTGTCAGGGGTGTACCTGGGGTGACAGTGGTGTGCCTGGGAGTGTCAGAGGTGTACATGGGGAGTGTCTGGGGTGTATCTGGGGGAGTGTCTGGGGGTGTGCCTGGAGGTGTCACAGGGGTGTGCATGGAATGTCAGGGTGTGTCTTGCAGTGTCATTGTCATCGGTGTACCTGGGAGAGTCATCGGTGTGCCTGGAAGTGTCAGAGGTGTACCTGGGAGTGTCAGAGGTATGCCTGGGTATCAGAGGTGTACCTGGGGTGTCAGAGGGATACCTGGGGTGTCAGAGGTGTGCCTGGGTGTCAGAGGTGTGCCTGGGGTGTCAGAGGTGTGCCTGGGAGTGTCAGAGGGTGTGCCTGGGGTGTGGGAATGTACCTGGGCGTATCAGAGGTGTACCTGGGGTGTCAGAGGTGTGCCTGGGGTGTCAGAGGTGTGCCTGGGGTGTCAGAGGTGTACCTGGGAGTGTCAGAGGGATACCTGGAGGGTGTGGGGTATACCTGGGCGTATCAGAGGTGTACCTGAGAGTGTCAGAGGTGTACGCCGGGAGTGTCAGAGGTGTACCTGGGAGTGTCAGAGGTGTACCTGGGGTGTCAGAGGTGTTACTGAGAGTGTCAGAGGTGTACCTGGGATTGTCAGAGGTGTGCATTGGGAGTGTCAGAGGTGTACCTGGGAAGTGTCAGAGGTGTGCCTGGGAGTGTCATTGGTGTGCCTGGGGTGTCAGAGGTGTGCCAAGGGGTGTCAGTGGTGTGCCTGGGGTGTCAGTGGTGTACCTGGGGTGTCAGAGGAGTACCTGGAAGGGTCAGGGGTGTGCCTGGAAGTGTCAGGGGTGTGCCTGGTGGTGTCAGTGGTGGCCCTGGGTGTCAGAGTTGTACTTGGGTGTGATTGGTGTGCACGGAGTGTCAGAGGTGTATCCGGAAGTGTCAGAGGTGTGCCTGGGGTATCAGAGGTGTACCTGGGGTGTCAGGGGTGTACCTGGGGTGTCAGGGGTGTAACTGGTAGTGTCGGAGGTGACTGGGGTGTCATGGGTATGCCTGGGAGGTCAGAGGTGTGCAGGGTGTCAGGTAGTGCAGGGGTGTCAGAGGTGTGCCTGGGGTGTCTGAGGGTGTGCCAGGGGGTGTCGGGGAGGAGCCAGGGTGTGGGGTGTGCTGGAAGTGTCAGGGGTGGTCAGGGGTGTCAGAGGTGAACCAGGGGTGTCGGGGGTGAACCAGGGGTGTGAGGGTGTACATGTGAGTATCGGAGGTGTACCTGGGGTATCGGAGGTGTACCTGGGATGTCAGAGGTGTACCTGGTAGTATCATTGGTGACCTGGATTGTCAGAGAGGTGTCTGGAAGTGTCAGAGGTGTATCTGGAAGTGTCAGAGGTGTACCTGGGAGTAGAGGTGTACCTGGGAGTGTCAAAGGTGTACCTGGGTGTGTGAAGTGTACTGGGGTGTCAGAGGTGTACCTGGGGTGTCGGAGGTGTACCTGGGAGTGTCAGAGGTGTGCCTGGAGATGTCATGGGGTGCACTTTGGGGAGTCTGGAGTGTACCTGGGAGTGTCTGAGGTGTACCTGGAGTGTCATAGGTGTATCTAGTATGGCAGTTATGGCTGGGAGTGTTAGCGGTGTACCTGGGAGTGTCAGAGGTGTGCTTGGGAGTGTGAGAGGTGCACTTGGGAGTGTCACAGGTTCATGGGAGTTTCTGATGTGTAACTGGGAGTGTCTGGGCTGTGCCTGGGGTGTCTGAAGTGTACTGGCAGTGTCTGAGGTGTACCTGGCAGTGTCAGCGGTGTACCTTGGGTGTCAGAGGTGTACCTGGGAGTGTCAGCGGTGTGGGAGTCTCAGAGGGTGCTGGGGTGCTCAGAGGTGTCCCTGGGAGTGTCGGAGGTACCTGGCAGCGTCAAAGTACCTTGGAGTGTCACAGGTGTACCTGGAATTGTCAGTGGTGTACCTGGGAGTGTCAGAGTTGTAGGAGTGTGATTGGGGTACCTGGGAGTGTCAGAGGTGTATCCGGAAGTGTCAGAGGTGTACCTGGGAGCATCAGTGGCCTGGGAGTGTCAGGGTGTACCTGGGAGGTCAGGGGTGTAACTGGGAGTGTCGAGGTGTAACTGGGAGTGTCAGCGGTGTACCTGGGAGTGTCTGAGGTGTACCTGGGAGTATCAGGGGAGAACCAGGAGTGTAAGAGGTACCTGGGAGTGTCAGAGGCCCTGGAAGTGTCAGGGTACCTGGAAGTGTCAGAGGTGTACCTGGGATTGACTGAGGTGTACCTGGGATTGTCAGAGGTGTACGGGAGTGTCAGGGGTGTAACTGAAGTGCCAGGGTGTACCTGGGAGGACAGGTACCTGGGAGGTCAGAGGTGTACCTGGGAGTGTCTGGGGGTGCACCGGGAGTGTCTGAGGTGTACCGAAGTGTCTGAGGTGTACACGGAATGTCAGAGGTATCTTGCAGTGTCATCGGTGTACCGAAGTGTCAGAGGTGTACCTGATTGACTGAGGTGTACCTGGGATTGTCAGAGGTGCACGTGGGAGGTCAGAGGTGCCTGGGAGGCAGAGGTGTACCTGGGAGTGCCGAGGTGTACCAGGGAGTGTCAGTGGTGTACCTGGGAGTGTCAGTGGTGTACCTGAGGTGTCATGGCAGTGTGCCTGGGAGTGTCACAGGTGTACCTGGAAGTGTCAGGGGTACCAAGTGGCTGTACCTGGTGCATCAGAGTTGTACCTGGGAGTGTCAGGAGGTGCACTTGGGAGGTCACAGGTGTACCCAGGAGTGTCTGAGGTGTTTCTGGGAGTGTCAGGGTGTACCTGGGTCATGGTGTACCCTGAGTGTCAGGGGTACCTGGAAGTGTCAGAGGTGTACCTGAGTGCATGTCAGGTGTCCTGGGAGGTGGTGTGCCTGGAAGGTCAGGTACCTGGAAGTGTCAGAGGTGTACCTGGGAGTGCCTGAGGTGTACCTGGAGTGTCTGAGGTGTACCTGGAAGTGTCTGAGGTGCATGGAATGTCAGAGGAGGTGCACTTGGGAGTGTCAGCAGGTGTGCCAGGAGTGTCTGAGGTGTTTCTGGGAGTGTCTGAGCTTGCCTGGGGTGTCTGGGGTGTGCCTGGCAGTGTCTGAGGTGTGCCGCAGTGTCAGCAGGTAACTGGGGAGTGTCAGCGGTGTGCCTGGGAGTATCATTGGTGTGCCTGGTGAGTGTCAGGGGTGTACCTGGAAGTGTCAGAGGTGTGCCTGAGTGTGTCATTGGTGTGCCTGGGAGTGTCACAGGTGTGCCTGGAAGTGTCGGGGTGTGCCTGGAGTGTCAGAGGTGTGCCTGGGAGTGCCTGGGGTGTGCCTGGGGAGTGTCTGAGGTGTACCTGGAAGTGTCTGAGGTGTACATGGAATGTCAGAGTTGTCTTGCAGTGTCAGCGTTGTGCCTGGGAGTGTCAGCGGTGTACCTGGGAGTGTCAGAGAGGTAATCCTGGGCGTATCAGAGGTGTGCAGTGTCAGGGTGTGCCTAGGAGTGTCAGAGGTGTGCCTGGGGTGTCAGAGGTGTACCTGGTAGTGTCAGTGGTGTGCCTGGGGTGTCAGGGTTGTGGGAGTGTGATTGGTGTACCTGGGGTGTCAGAGGTGTATGTGGGTGTCAGTGGTGTGCCTGGGAGTTGTCAGAGGTGTACCTGGGAGTGTCAGGGTGTACCTGGGAGTGTCAGGGGTGTTGCTGGGAGTGTCGGAGGTGTAACTGGGGGGTGTGAGAGGTGTACTTGGGAGTGTCAGAGGTGTGCCTGGAGTGTCAGGTAGTACCTGGGTGTCAGGGGTGTGCCTGGAGTGTCTCAGGGTGTGTCTGGGAGTGTCAGGGAGAGACAGGGGTGTCAGAGGTGTGCCTGGGAGTATCATGGGTGTGCCTGGGGAGTGTCAGAGGTGTACCAGGGCGTATCAGAGGTATGCATGGGTGTCAGAGGTGTGCCTGGGGTGTCAGAGGTGTGCCTGGGAGTGTCAGAGGTGTGCCTGGGAGTGTCAGAGGTGTTCCTGAGAGTGTCAGATGTGTGCCTTTGATTGTCAGAGGTGTGACCTGGGAGTTTCAGAGGTGTACCTGGAAGTGTCAGAGGTTTACCTGGGGAGTGTCATTGGTGCCTGCGGGAGTGTCAGAGGTGTACCAGGGGTGTCAGTGGTGTACCTGGGAGTGTCATTGGTGTACCTGGGGTGTCAGAGGTGTACCTGGAGGGTCAGGGTGGCACTGGGTGTCAGGGGTGTGCCTGGAAGTGTCAGAGGTATAACTGGGGTGCCTGACGTATACCTGGGAGTGTCAGGGTATGCCTGGGTGTATCAGAGTTGTACCTGGTGCATGCCTGGGGTGTCAGAGGTGTGCCTGGGAGTGTCAGGGGTGTGCCAGGGGAGTGTCAGTGGTGTGCCTGGGGAGTGAGTGGTGTGCATGGGGAGTGTCAGAGGTTGTACTTGGGGTGTGATTGGTGTACCTGGGTGTCGAGAGGTGTATCCAGGTGTCAGAGGTGCCTGGGAGTATCAAGACCTGGGAGTGTCAGGGGTGTGCCTGGGAGTGTCAGGGGTGTAACTGGGAGTGTCGGAGGTGTGACTGGGGGTGTCAGAGGTGTGCACCTAGTGTCAGAGGTGTACCTGGGGTGTCAGTGGTACAGGTGTCAGGGCGTGCCTGGGAGTCTCTGAGGTGTGCCTGGGGTGTCAGGGGAGAAAGGAGTGTAGAGGTGTGCCTGGAGTGTCAGAGGTGTGCCAGGGGTGTCAGGGGTGAACCAGGGGGTGTCTGGGGTGTACATGGGGAGTGTCTGAGGTGTGCCTGGGGTATCAGGTGTACCTAGTGTCAGAGGTGTGCCTGGTAGTATCATTGGTGTGCCTGGGAGTGTCAGAGTTGTACTTGGGAGTGTGATTGGTGTACCTAGTGTCAGAGGTGTATCCGGAAGTGTCAGAGGTGTGCCTGGGAGTATCAGAGGTGTACCTGGGAGTGTCAGGGTGTGCAAGTGTCAGGGGTGTAACTGGGAGTGTCGGAGGTGTCACTGGGAGTGTCAGCGGTGTGCCTGGGAGTGTCTGAGGTGTGCAGGGTATCAGGGGAGAACCAGGGGGTGTGGGGTGTGCCTGGGAGTGTCAGGTGTGGGTGTCAGGGGTGTGCCTGGGTGTCAGAGGTGTGCCTGGGATTGACTGGGGTGTGCCTGGGATTGTCAGAGGTGTGCGTACCTGGAGTGTCAGAGGTGTGCCTGGGAGTGTCTGGGGTGTGCCTGGGGGTCTGAGGTGTGCCTGGAGTGTCTGAGGTGTGCACGGGATGTCAGAGGTGTATCTTGCAGTGTCATCGGTGTGCCTGGAGTGTCATCGGTGTACCTGGGAGTGTCAGTGGTATACCTGGGAGTGTCAGAGGTATACCTGGGCGTATCAGAGTTGTACCTGGGAGTGTCAGAGGTGTACCTGGGAGTGTCAGAGGTGTACCTGGGAGTGTCAGAGGTGTACCAGGGAGTGTCAGTGGTGTACCTGGGAGTGTCAGTGGTGTACATGGGAGTGTCAGAGTTGTACTTGGGAGTGTGATTGGTGTACCTGGGAGTGTCAGAGGTGTATCCGGAAGTGTCAGAGGTGTACCTGGGAGTATCAGAGGTTTACCTGGGAGTGTCAGGGGTGTGCCTGGGGAGTGTCAGGGGTGTAACTGGGAGTGTCAGGAGGTGTAACTGGGAGTGTCAGGGTGTGCCTGGGAGTGTCAGAGGTGTACCTGGGAGTGTCAGGTAGTACCTGGGGTGTCAGAGGTGTACCTGGGAGTGTCTGAGGTGTACCTGGGGGTGTCAGGGGAGAAAGGGGAGTGTAGAGGTGTGCCTGGAAGTGTCAGAGGTGTGCCAGGGGTGTCAGAGGTGAACCAGGGAGTGTCTGGAGTGTGCATGGGGAGTATCTGAGGTGTGCCTGGGAGTATCGAGGTGTGCCTGGGATGTCAGAGGTGTACCTGGTGAGTATCAGTGGTGGCTTGAGAGTGTCAGAGGTGTACTTGGGAGTGTCATTGGTGTACCTGGAGTGTCAGAGTGTATCCGGAAGTGTCAGAGGTGTACCTGGGGAGTATCAGAGGTGTACCTGGGGTGTCAGGGTGTACCTGAGTGTCAGGGGGTGTAACTGGAGTGTCAGGTGTAACTGGGAGTGTCAGCAGGTGTGCCTGGGAGTGTCTGAGGTGTGCCTGGGGTATCAGAGAGGGAGGCAGGGGGGAGTGTCAGAGGTGTACCTGGGGAGTGTCAGAGGTGTGCCTGGAAGTGTCAGGGGTGTGCCTGGAGTGTCAGAGGTGTGCCTGGGTTGACTGAGGTGTGCCTGGGATTGTCAGAGGTGTGCATTGGGGTGTCAGGGGTGTAACTGGAAGTGTCAGGTGTGCCTGGGGAGTGACAGTGGTGTGCCTGGGAGTGTCAGAGGTGTGCCTGGGGAGTGTCTGGGGTGTGTGGGGTGTCTGGGGTGTACCTGGAGGTGTCTGGGAGGTGTGCACGGAATGTCAGGGTGTATCTTGGTGTCATCGGTGTGCCTGGGAGTGTCATCAGTGTACCTGGGAGTGTCAGTGAGGTATACCTGGGAGTGTCAGGGTATGCCTGGGCGTGTCAGAGTTGTGCCTGGGAGTGTCAGAGGTGTGCCTGGGAGTGTCAGAGGTGTGCCTGGGAGTGTCAGAGGTGTGCAGGGGTGTCAGTGGTGTGCCTGGTGTCAGTGGTGTACATGGGAGTGTCAGGGTTGTGCCTGGGGTGTGATTGGTGTGCCGGAAGTGTCAGAGGTGTATCCAGAGTGTCAGAGGTGTACCTGGGAGTATCAGAGGTTTACCTGAGTGTCAGGGGTGTGCCTGGGAGTGTCAGGGGTGTGACTGGGAGTGTCGGAGGTGTAACTGGGAGTGTCAGAGGTGTGCCTGGGAGTGTCAGAGGTGTGCCTGGTAGTGTGAGTGTTGTACCTGGGGTGTCAGAGGTGTATCTGGAAGTGTCAGAGGTGAACCAGGGGTGTCTGAGGTGTGCCTGGGGAGTAACGGAGGTGTGCCTGGGAGTATCGAGGTGTACCTGGGGTGGCGAGTGTACCTGGTAGTATCATTGGTGTGCCTGGGAGTGTCAGGAGGTGTATCTGGAAGTGTCAGAGGTGTATCTGGAAGTGTCAGAGGTGTACCTGGGGTATGAGGAGGTGTGCATGGGAGTGTCAAGGTGGCCTGGGTGTGTGAGGGGTGTGCCTGGGGTGTCAGAGGTGTGCCTGGGGTGTCGGGGTGTGCCTGGGGTGTCAGAGGTGTGTCTGGGGTGTCAGGGTGCACTTGGGGAGTGTCTGGGTGTACTAGGGTGTCTGAGGTGTTTCTGGGGAGTGTCTGAGGTGTGCCTGGGGAGTGTCTGGGGTGTGCCTGGCGGTGTCTGGGGTGTGCCTGGCAGTGTCAGCAGAGTGGCTGGGGTGTCAGCGGTGTACCTGGGGAGTATCATTGGTGTGCCTGGTAGTGTCAGGGGTGTACCTGGAAGTGTCAGTGACCTGGAGTGTGTCATTGGTGTACCTGGGAGTGTCACAGGGGTGTGCCTGGAGGTGTCAGGGGTGTGCCTGGGAGTGTCAGAGGTGTACCTGGGAGTGTCTGAGGTGTGCCTGGGAGTGTCTGGTGTGCCTGGAAGTGTCTGAGGTGCATGGAATGTCAGGTTGTGTCTTGCAGTGTCAGCGTTGTGCCTGGGGAGTGTCAGCGGTGTACCTGGGGAGTGTCAGTATACCTGGGCGTATCAGAGGTGTGCCTGGGAGTGTCAGAGGTGTACCTAGGGTGTCAGAGGTGTGCCTGGGGTGTCAGTGGTGTGCCTGGGAGTGTCAGAGTTGTGCCTGGGAGTGTGATTGGACCTGGGGAGTGTCAGAGGTGTGTGTGGAAGTGTCAGTGGTGTGCCTGGGGTATCAGGGTGTGCCTGGGGTGTCAGGGAGAAAAAGGGAGTGTAGAGGTGTGCCTGGAAGTGTCAGAGGTGCCTGGGGGTGTCAGAGGTGAACCAGGGGTGTCTGAGGGTGTGCATGGGGTGTCTGGGGTGTACCTGGGAGTATCAGGTGTGCCTGGGAGTGTCAGAGGTGTGCCTGGTAGTATTATTGGTGTACCTTGGAGTGTCAGAGGTGTATCTGGAAGTGTCAGAGGTGAACCAGGGAGTGTCTGAGGTTGCAAATTGCCGGAGGTGTACCTGGGAGTATCGGAGGTGTATCTGGAAGTGTCAGAGGTGTATCCTGGAAGTGTCAGGGTGTACCTGGGGTATGAGAGAGGTATGCATGGGAGTGTCAAGGTGTGCCTGGGTGTGTGAGGTGTGTGCCTGGGAGTGTCAGAGGTGTGCCTGGGGGTGTCAGGGGTCTGGGAGTGTCGGGGTGTGCCTGGGGAGTGTCAGAGGAATTGTGCACCAAGGGGAGTGTCAGAGGGTGCACTTGGGGTGTCACAGGTGTGCCTCAAGGTGTCTGAGAGTGTTTCATAGGGGTGTCTGGGCTTTGCCTGGGGAGTGTGCAGGGGTGTGCTGGCGGTGTCTGGGGTGTGCCTGGCAGTGTCGGCTTGAGAGTAACTGGGGTGCAGCGATTACAGCCTCTAAGAATGTCATTGGTGTACCTGGTAGTGTCAGGGAATTGTACCTGGAAGTGTGGGGTGCCTGGTGTGTCATTGGTGTGCCTGGGGTGTCTGGGTGTGCCTGGAAGTGTGGGGGTGCCTGCGTGTCAGAGGTGTGCCTGGGAGTGCCTGGGGTGTGCCTGGGTGTCTGGTGTACCTGGAAGTGTCTGGGTGTACATGGATGTCAGGTTATATCTTGCAGTGTCTGGCTGGGGTGTCCTTGGTGTGCCACCAAAGTGTCAGAGGTATGCCTGGGCATCAGAGGAATTGACACCTGGGTGCTCAGAGGGTGCCCTGGGGTGTCAGGGGTGTTGCCTGGGTGTCCCAGAGGTGTACCTGGTAGTGTCAGTGGGTGTACCTAGAATTAATCAAGAGTTGTGCTTGGGAGTGTGATTGGTGTGCACAGATGGGGGTGTGTGTGGGGAGGGCCATGGTGTGCCTGCTGGGGTATCAGGAGGTGTGCCTGGGGTGTCAAGTTGTGCCTGGGTGTCAGAGTGTTGCTGGGGTGTCGGGTGCTGGGGTGTGAGAGGTGTACCTGGGGTGTCAGAGTGTGCAGGTGTCCCAGGTGGTGCCTGGGGTGTCGGTGTGCCTGGGAGTGTCTCAGGTGTATCTGGGGTGTCAGGGAGAACCAGGGGAGTGTGGGGGTGTACCTGGGGAGTATCATGGGGTGTGCCTGGGATGTCAGAGGTGTGCCAGGGACGTATCAGAGGTATGCCTGGGAGTGTCAGAGGTGTGCAAGGGGTGTCAGGGGTGTGCCTGGGGAGTGTCAGAGTGTGCCTGGGGAGTGTCAGGAGGTGTTCCTGAGAGTGTCAGATGTGTGCAGCAGTTGTCATGGAGTGTGCCTGGGGTTTCAGAGGTGTGCCTGGAGGTGTCAGAGGTTTGCCTGGGAGTGTCATTGGTGCCTGGGGTGTCAGAGGTGTACAGGGGTGTCAGTGGTGTGCCCAGGTGTCATTGGTGTGCCTGGGGTGTCAGGAGGTGTACCTGGAAGGGTCAGGGTGTGCCTGGAGGTGTCAGGGGGTGTGCCTGGAAGTGTCAGAGGTATAACTGGGGGTGCTGGCGTATGCCTGGGAGTGTCAGGGGTATGCCTGGGTGTATCAGGGGTTGTGCCTGGGAGTGTCCAGAGGTGTGCCTGGGAACATGGGGTGTGCCTGGGGAGTGTCAGGGAGTGTGCCAGGGGTGTCAGTGGTGTACCTGGGAGTGTCAGTGGTGGCATGGGGAATGTCAGGGGTGTGCAGGGTGTGATTGGTGTGCCTGGGGAGTGTCAGAGGTGTATCCGGAAGTGTCAGAGGTGTGCAGGTATAAGGAGTTTACCTGGGAGTGTCAGGGGGTGTGCACAAGGTGTCAGGGTGTAACTGGGAGTGTTGGAGGTGTAACAGGAGTCTCAGAGGGTGTGCACCTGGGGAGTGTCAGGAGTGTACCAGGAGTGTCAGAGTGGTACCTGGGGGTGTCAGGGGCGTGCCTGGGGAGTCTCTGAGGTGTGTACCTGGGGAGTGTCAGGGGAGAAAGAGTGTAAGAGGGTGTGCCTGGAAGTGTCAGAGGTGTGCCAGGGGTGTCAGAGGTGGGCCAGGAGTGTCTGGGGTGTACATGGGAATATCTGGGGTGTACCTGGGAGTATCGGAGGTGTGCCTGGGAGTGTCAGGGTGTGCCTGGTAGTATCATTGGTGTGCACTGGGAGTCATCAAGTTGTGCTTGGGGTGTGATTGGTGTGCCTGGGGAGTGTCAGAGGTGTGTCAGGAGTGTCAGAGGTGTACCTTGGGGAGTATCAAGTGCCTGGGAGTGTCAGGGGTGTACCTGCAGTGTGAGGTGTAACTGGGAGTGTCTGGAGGTGTAACTGGGGAGTGTCAGTGGTGGCCGCACCAGGGTATGAGTGTGCCTGGGGTGTCAGGGGAGAACCAGGGGAGTGTAAGAGGTGGCACCTGGGGTGTCAGAGGTGTGCCTGGGTATCAGGGGTGTGCCTGGAGAGTGTCAGAACATGCCTGGGATTAAGTGTGCCTGGGATTGTCAGAGGTGTGCATTAAGAGTGTCAGGGTGTAACTGGAAGTGTCAGGGAATTGTACAGGAGTGACAGTGGTGTGCCTGAGAGTGTCAGAGGGTATGCCTGGGAGTGTCTGGGGAGTGGGTGTCTGAGTGCACAGAGTGTCACAGAGTGTACACGGAATGTCAGAGGTGTATCTTGCAGTGTCATGGTGTACCTGGGAGTGTCATCGGTGTGCCTGGGAGTGTCAGTAGTATACCAGGAGTGTCAAGAGGTATGCCTGGGCGTGTCAGAGTTGACACCAGGGGGAGTGTCAGGGGTGTAACTGGAAGTGTCAGGGTGTACCTGGGAGTGACAGTGGTGTGCCTGGGAGTGTCAGAGGTGTGCCTGGGAGTGTCTGGGGTGTGCCGGGAGTGTCTGAGGTGTGCCTGGAAGTGTCTGAGGTGTACACGGAATGTCAGAGGTGTATCTTGCAGTGTCATCGGTGTGCCAGTGTCATCGGTGTGCCTGGGGTGTCAGTGTGCCTGGAGTGTCAGAGGTATACCTGGGCGTATCAGGTTGTACCTGGGGTGTCAGAGGTGTACCTGGGAGTGTCAGAGTGTGCCTGGGAGTGTCAGAGGTGTGCCAGGGAGTGTCAGTGGTGTGCCTGGGAGTGTCAGTGGTGTACATGGGGTGTCAGGTTGTACTTGGTGTGATTGGTGTGCCTAGTGTCAGAGGTGTATCCGGAAGTGTCAGAGGTGTGACCTGGGAGTATCAGAGGTTTACCTGGGAGTGTCAGGGGTGTACCTGGGAGTGTCAGGGTGTAACTGGGAGTGTCGGAGGTGTAACTGGGAGTGTCAGGGGTGGCCCTGGGAGTGTCAGGGTGTGCCTGGGAGTGTCAGAGGTGCCAGGGGTGTCAGTGGTGTACCTGGGAGTGTCAGTGGTGTGCATGGGAGTGTCAGGGTTGTACTTGGTGTGATTGGTGTGCCTGGGGAGTGTCAGAGGTGTATCCGGAAGTGTCAGAGGTGTACCTGGGAGTATCAGAGGTTTACCTGGAGTGTCAGGGGTGTACCAGTGTCAGGGGTGTAACTGGGAGTGTCAGAGTGTAACTGGAAGTGTCAGAGGTGTGCCTGGGAGTGTCAGAGGTGTACCTGGGGTGTCAGAGTAGTACCTGGGAGTGTCGAGGCGTGCCTGGGAGTGTCTGGGGTGTGCCTGGGGAGTGTCAGGGAGAAAGGTGTGGGGTGTACCTGGAAGTGTCAGAGGTGTGCCAGGGAGTCAGAGGGTGAACCAGGGAGTGTCTGAGGTGTGCATGGGAGTATCTGAGGTGTGCCTGGGGAATTATCAGGTGTGCCTGGGGTGTCAGGGTGTGCCTGGTAGTGTGTTGGTGTGCCTGGGGTGTCAGAGGTGTATCTGGAAGTGTCAGAGGTAACCAGGGAGTGTCTGAGGTGTGCCTGGGGTTCCGGAGGTGTACCTGGGAGTATCGGAGGTGTATCTGGAAGTGTCAGAGTGTCTGGAAGTGTCAGAGGTGTACCTGGGAGTATAGAGGTATACATGGGGAGTGTCAGGTGTGCCTGGGTGTACCTGAGTGTCAGAGGTGTGCCTGGGGTGTCGGGGGGTATGCCTGGGAGTGTCAGAGGTGTGCCTGGGAGTGTCA
>NW_024723020.1:0-46724 GCF_018991925.1 Homarus americanus | reverse complement strand
TAGAAGCCATTGCCAGGCACCTGGGAGGTCAGAGGCACCCAGAATGTCAGAGGCAGAGCATGTCAGTGAAGTACCTGGGAGTCTCAAAGGTACCTGGGAGCATCAGAGGTGTACCTGGGAATGGAGGTGTACCTGGGAATATCGAGGTGTACCTGGGAATGTCGGAGGTGTACCTGGGAGTCTCAGAGGTGAACCAGGGAGTGTCAGAGGAGCACCTGGGAGTGCGTGGGAGGCGGACCTTGGAGTGTCAGAGGTACCTGGGAGTATCAGAGGTACCTGGGAGGTCAGAGGAGTACCTGGGAATGTCAGAGGCATACCAGGAGTGTCATTGAAGTACCTGGGAGTCTCAAAGGTGTACCTGGGAGTATCGGGTGTATAGGAATATCGGAGGTGTACCTGGGAGTCCCAGAGGGTGAAACAGGAGGTCAGAGGAGCACCTGGGAGGTCAGAGGTGTGCCTGGGAGCAGCAGAGGCACCCTGGGAGCACGGAGGTGTACCTGGGAGGTCAGAGGTGCACCTGGGAGCATCAGAAGTGTACCTGGGGAGTGAGAGGTACCTGGGAGGTGAGAGGTGTACCTAGGGAGGTCTGAGGTGTACCTGGGAGCATCAGGTGCCTGGGAGTGCCGAGAGGTGCCTGGAGTGTCTGGAGGTGCACTGGGAGTGCCTGAGGTACCTGGGAGTGTCAGAGGTGTACCTGGGAAGTGTCTGAGGTGCACTGGGAGTGCTCTGAGGTGTACCTGGGAATGTCAGGGGAGAACCAGGGATTGAAAGAGGTGTACCTGGGAGTGTCAGAGGTGTACCAGGAATGTCAGAGGTGTACCTGGGAGGTTAGATGTGTACCAGAGAGTGTCAGAGGAATACCTAGGAGTGTCAGAGGTACCTGGGAGTGTAAGAGGTGCACTGGGAAGATGGAGGTTTAACTGGGAGGCGGAGTTGTACCTGGGGTCGGAGGTGTACCTGGAGTGTCAGAAGTGTACTGGGAGTGTCGGAGGTGTACCTGGGAGTGTCGGAGGTAAATGGGGAGTGTCAGAGGTGTACCAGGGAATGTCAGGAGAACGTGGGAGTGTTAGAGGGTGTACCTGGGAGCACGGGAGGTACCTGGGAATGTCAGGTACCAGGGAGTGTCAGTGGAGTACCTGGGAGTGCCAGAGGTGTACCTGGGAGTGCCAGAGGTGTACCTGGGAGGTCAGAGGAGGTCTGGGAAGGGACGTACCTGGGAGTGTCAGAGATGTACCAGAATGTCAGTGGAGAACCTGGAGTCAGGAGGGTACCTGGGAGGCGAGGCTCAGAGTGCTGGGAGGTGTACCATGGAGTGTCGAGTACCTGGCAGTGCTGATACCTGGGAGCAAGCTGCAGGTACCTGGGAGCAGAGGCCTGGGATTGTCAGAGGTGTACCTGGGAGTGTCTGGAGGCACTGGAGCGGAGAGGTGACCTGGTGTCAGAGGTGCACCTGAGCATCAGAGGTGTACCTGGGAGTGTCAGAGAGGTGTACCTGTGAATGTCAGAGGTATACCAGGGAGTGTCAGAAGTACCTGGGAGTCCCAAGGGCACCTGGGAGCATCAGAGGTACCTGGGAATATCGGAGGTGTACCTGGGAATATCGGAGGTGTACCTGGGAATGTCGGAGGTGTACCTGGGAGTCTCAGAGGTGAACCAGAGGTCAGAGGAGTACCTGGGAGTGTCAGGTACCAGGGAGGTCAGGGGAGTACCTGGGAGTCTCAAAGGTACCTGGGAGTATCAGAGGTGTACCTGGGAATATCGGAGGTGTACCTGGGAATATCGGAGATGTACCTGGGAGTTTCAGAGGTACCTGGGAGTGTCAGAGGTACCTGGGATGTCACAGAGTGCCTGGGATTGTCAGAGGTGTACCTGGCAGTGTCAGATGTGTACCTGGGAGGCAGAGACATACCCGGGAGTGTCAAAGGTGATCTGGGAATGTCGTGATCGTACCTGGAAGAAGGTCAGGAGGTGTACCATGGAATGTCAGTGGAGTACTTGGGAGGTCAGAGAGGTGCACTTGGGAGTGTCAGAGGTGTACCTGGAAGTCAGAGGTATTGGGGAGTGTCAGAGGTACCTGGAGTGTCAGAGGTGTATCTGGCAGCGTCAGCGGCAAGCCTGGGAGTGTCAGATACCAGGGAATGTCAGGAGTAGCTGGGAGTGTCAAAGGTACCTGGGAGGTCAGAGGTACCTGGAAGTGCAGAGGTACCTGGGAGGCAGAGGTGTGCCTGGGAGTGTCGGAGGTACCTGGGAGGAGAAGGTACTGGGAGTAAGTGGGTGTACTGGAGGCAGAGGTACCTGGGAGGCTTGGGTGTACCAGGAGGTCAGTGAGTACCTGGAGTGTCAGAGATGTACCTGAAGTGACAGAGGTACCGGGAGTGTCAGAGGTGTACCTGGAGGAAGAAGTGTACCTGGGAGTGTCGGAGGTGTACCTGGGAGTGTCGGAGGTGCACAGGGAGTGTCAGGAGGTGTTCTTGGGAGTGTCATGAGTACCTGGGAGGTCAGCGGTGTACCTGTGAGTGTCTGGTGTACCTGGGAGTGTCAGAGGTGCACAGAGGTCAGAGGTGTACTTGGGAGTGTCAGAGTCACCTGGGAGGTCAGAGGTGTACCTGGGAGTGTCTGGAGGTGTTCCTGGGAGCACAGAGAAGCACGGGAATGTCAGGAGAACCTGGAGTATCATCAGGAGGCCTGGATGTTGGAGGTACCTGGGAGGTCAGGGGTGTACCAGGGAGTGTCAGTGGAGTACCTGGGAGGTCAGAGGTGGCCCTGGGAGTGTCAGAGGTGTACCTGGGAGTGTCGGAGGTGTACCTGGGAGTGTCAGAGGTGTACCTGAGAGTGTCAGAGCCTGGGAGTGTGCATGTACCTGGGAGGTAAGGAGGTACCTGGAGCAAGCCGGAGGTGTACCTGGGAGTGTCAGAGGCACCTGAGAGTGTCAGGAGTGTACGAGTGTCGGAGGGAGCAAGAAGTGGTACCTGGGAGTGTCGAGGCACTTGGGAGGACGGAGGCCTGGGAGTGTCAGAGGTAACAGGGAATGTCAGTGGAGAACCTGGGAGTATCAGAGGTGTACCTGGGAGTGTCGGAGGTGTACCTGGGAGTGCAGAGGTTACCATGGAGTGTCAGGAGTACCTGGGAGGCAGAAACCTGGGAGGTCAGAGGTACTTGGGAGGTCAGAGGTGTACCTGGGAGCAGGTGTACCTGAGAGTGTCAGAGGTGGCCTGGGAGTGTCGGAGGTGTACCTGGGAGTGTAAGAAGGTACCTGGGAGCAGCTGAGGTGGCCGAGTGACGGAGGCCTGTGCCACAGGTGTGGCCTGGGAGGTTCAGAGGTGTACCTGGGAGTCTCAGAGATGTACCTGGGAGTGTCAGAGGTGTATCTGGGGTGTTGGACGTACCCAGGAGTCAGAGGTGTACCAGGAATGTCAGTGGAGATCCTGGGAGTGTCAAGGTGCACCTGGGAGTGTCGGAGGTGTACCTGGGAGGTCAGGTGAACCAGGGAGGTCAAGTGAGCACCTGGGAGTGTCAGGCAGTACCTGGGAGTGTCTGAGGCACGGAGTGTCTGAGGTGTACCTGGGATCGTCAGAGAAGTACCAGGAGTGTCACAGGAGACCTGGGAGTGGACAGGTGTGCCTGGGAGGTGAGAGGTACCTAGGAGTGTCTGAGGTGTACCTGGGAGTGTCAGATGTGTACTTGGGAGTCTCAGGTGTACCTGGGAGCTGAGGTGCCTGGGAGTGCCAGAGAACCAGGGAGGAAAGAGGCGTACCTGGGAGTGTCAGAGGTGTACCAGGGAATGTCTGAGGTACCTGGGAGTGTTAGATATGTACCAGAGTGTCAGAGAATTACCTAGGAGTGTCAGAGGTGTACCTTGGAGTGTCAGAGGTGTACTTAGGAGGATCAGAGGTTTAACTGGGAGTGTCGGAGTTGTACCTGGGAGTGTCGGAGGTGTACCTGGGAGGGTCAGAGGGTGTACTTGGAGTGTCAGATGTGTACCTGGAGTGTCAGCGGTGTACCTGGGAGTGTCTGAGGTGTACCTGGGAGTGTCAGAGGTGTGCCTGGGAGTGTCAGAGGCACGTGGAGTCGAGGTGCACCTTGAGTGTCTGAGGTACCTGGGAGTATCTGAGGTGTACCTGGCAGTGTTTCTGAGGTGTACCTGGCAGTGTCTGAGTACCTGGCAGTGTCAGCGGTGTACCTGGGAGTGTCAGCGTGTACCTGTGAGGTTAGAGGTGTATCGGGAGTGACAAAGGAGACCTAGAGTGTCAGATGTGTACATGGGAGTGTCAGAGGTGTACCTGGGTTCATCAGAGGTGTACCTGGGAGTGTCAGAGGTGTACCTGGGAGGTCAGAGGTGGTACCGTAGGAGTGTCAGAGATGTACCTGGAATGTCAGAGGTGTATCGGGAGTGTTGACGTACCTGGGAGTGTCAGAGGTGTACCAGGGAATGTCACAGAGTGCCTGGGAGTGTTAGAGGTACCTGGGAGCTTAGAGGTACCTGAGGTCAAAGGTGGACCTGGAGGGTCAGAGGTGTACCTGGGAGGCAGAGGTTTACCTGGAGTTTCGGAGGTGTACTGGGAGTGTAAGAAGTGTACCTGGGAGTGTCTGGGGTACCTGGGAGAGTGTCTGGGGTACCTGGGAGTGTCTGAGGTGTACCTGGTGAGTGTCAGAGGTGTCCTGGAGGTCAGAGGTGTATCTGGAGTGTCAGGTGTACCAGGAGTGTCAGTGGAGTACTTGGGAGGTCAGGGTGTAACTGGGAGTGTCGGAGGTACATGGAGGTCAGAGGTGTACCTGGCAGTGTCAGAGTGTGCCTGGGAGGCAGAGGTGTACCTGGGAGTGTCTGAGGTTCCTGGGAGGTCAGAGAAGCACCAGGAGTGTCATAGAGCACTTGGAGCGTGAGAGGTGAGTTGGAGGTGAGAGGTGTTCCTAGGGAGTGTCTGAGGTGTACCTGGGAGTGTCAGCGGTGCAACCTGGGAGTGTCTGAGGTTTACCTGGGATGTCTGAGGTGTACCTGGGAGTGTCAGAGAAACCAGGAGTGAAAGAGGTGTACCTGGGAGTGTCAGAGGTGTACCAGGGAGTGTCTGAGGTGTACCTGGAGGTCAGAAGTACAACAGGATTGTCAGAGGAATACCTAGGAGTGTCAGAGGTGTACCTGGGAGTGTCAGAGGTGTACCTAGGGAGTATCGAGGCTTGCCTGGGAGTGTCGAGTTGTACCTGAGAGTGTCGGAGGCGGACCTGGGAGTGTCAGGAGGTGTACCTGGAGTGTGAGAGGTGTACCTAGAGTGTCTGAGGTGTACCTGGAGTGTCAGAGGTGTACCTGGGAGTGTCTGAGGTTTACCTGGAGTGTCTGATGTGTACCTGGGAGCCAGGGAACCCAGATGAAAGAGTGTACCTGGGAGTGTCATAGGTGTACCAGGAGTGTCTGAGGTGTACCTGGGAGTGTCAGAAGTGTACCAGGGAGTGTCAGAGGAATATATGAGGTCAGGAGGTACCTGGGAGTGTCAGAGGTGTACCTAGGAGGATGTGAGGGTTAACTTGGGAGTGTCGTTGTACCTGGAGTGTCGGAGGTACCTGGGAGAGTCAGAGGTTTACTTGGATTGTCAGAGGTGTGCCTGGAGTGTCAGAGATGTACCTGGGAGTGTCAGATGTACCTGGAATGTCAGAGGTGTATCTGGAAGTGTTGGACGTGTACCTGGGAGTGTCAGAGGTTGTACCAGGAATGTCACAGGAGTACCTGGAGTGTTAGAGGTGTACCTGAGGCTCTAGAGGTACCTTGAGGTCAAAGGTACCTGGAGGGTCAGTAGTGCACCTGAGGTCAGAGGGTAATCTGGGAGTGTCGGAGGTGTACTTTATGAGTGTAAGAAGTGGGCACCTGGGAGTGTCTAAAAATCTGGAGTGTCTGGGTGTACCTGGGAGTGTCTGAGGTGTACCTGGTGAGTGTCGAGGTGTACCTGGGAGTGTCAGAGGTACCTGGGTGTGTCAGGGTACCAGGGAGTGTCAGTGGAGTAATTTGGGAGGCTAGGTGTAACTGGAGTGTTTGGAGGTGTACATGAGTGTCAGAGGTGTACCTGGCAGTGTCAGCGGTGTACCTGGGAGTGTGTGCCTGGGAGTGTCAGAGGTGTACCTGGAGCGTCTGAGGTGTTCTGGAGTGTCAGAGAAGTACCAGGGAGTGTCACAGGGAGCATTTGGAGCGTGAGAGGTGTACCCTTGAGGTGAGAGGTGTACCTAGGAGTGTCTGAGGTGTACCTGGGAGTGTCAGAGGTGTAACCTGGATGTCAGGGAGAACCAGGAGGAAAGAGGTACCTGGGAGCGTCATAGGTGTACCAGGAGTGTCTGAGGTACCTGGGAGTGTCAGAAGCGGTAAATTGTGGAGTGTCAGAGGAATACCTAGGAGTGTCAGAGGTGTACCTGGAAGCGTCAGAGGTGTACGGAGTATCGGAGGCTTACCTGAGTGTCGGAGTTGTACCTGGCGTCGAGGCGGACCTGGGAGGTTGGGAGGTGTACCTGGGAGCATCAGAGGTACCTGGAGTGTCAGGAGTACCTGGAAATGTCAGAGGTGCATACCAGGGAGCGTCATTGAAGTACCTGGGAGTCTCAAAGGTGTACCTGGGAGTATCGGAGGTGTACCCAGGGAATATCGGAGGTGTACCTGGGGAGTCTCCAGAGGTGAAACAGGAGGTCAGGAGGAGCACCTGGGAGTGTCAGGGGTGTACCTGGAGTATCAGAGGTGTACCTGAGTGTCGGAGGTAATCTGGGAGTGTCAGAGGTGTAATCTGGGAGACATCGAGAAGTGCACCTGGAGGTGAGAGGTACCTGGGAGTGTGTGGAGAGGTGTACCTAGGAGTGTCTGAGGTGTACCTGGGAGTATCAGAGGTGCACTTGGGATGTCAGAGGTGTACCTGGGAGGTCTGAGGTGTACCTGGGAGTGTCTGAGGTGTACCTGGGAGTGCTCAGAGGTGTACCTGGAGTGTCTTGAGGTACCTGGAATGAGGTGTACCTGGGAATGTCAGGGAGAAACTAGGATTGAAAGAGGTGTACCTGGAGTGTCATAGGTAACAGGGAATGTCAGAGGTGTACCTTGGGAGGTTAGATATGTACCAGAGAGGTCAGAGGAATACCTAGAGGTCAGAGGTGTACTCTGGGAGTGTAAGAGGTGTACCTAGGAGGATCGAGGTTTAACTGGAGTGGGGCTGAGTTGTACCTGGAGTGTCGAGGTGTACCTGGGAGTGTCAGAAGCGTACTGGGAGTGTCGGAGGCGTACCTGGGAGGTCGAGGTGCACCTGGGAGGTCAGAGGTGCACCAGGGAATGGCGTCAGTGGAGAACGTGGAGGTCAGAGGTGTACCTGGGAGGCTGGAGGTGTACCTGGGAAATGGGTCAGTGTACTTAGGAGTACAAGTCAGTGGAGTACCTTGGGAGGCTCGGGGAGGTGGGTACCTGGAGTGTCAGAGGTGTACTCTGGGAGGCCAGAGGTGTATCTTGGGAGTGTTGGACGTACCTGGGAGTGCCAGAGATGTACCCGGGAAATGTCAGTGGAGAACCTGGGAGTGTCAGAGGTGTACCTGGGAGTGTCGGAGGCGTACCTGGAGTGTCAGAGGTGTACCATGGAGGTCAGTGAGTACCTGGCATTGTCAGAGGTGTACCTGGGAGTGTCAGAGGTACCTGGGAGTGGCAGAGGTGTACCTGGAGGTCAGATGGGTGTAACCTGAGTGTCTGAGGTGTACCTGAGTGTCAGGAGAAACCAGGGAGTGAAAGAGGTGTAGCTGGGAGTGTCAACGGTGTACCAGGGAGTGTCTGAGGTATCTGGAGTGTCAGAGGTGTACCAGGGAGGTCAGAGGAATACCTAGGGAGGCCAGAGGTGTACCTGGGAGTCAGAGGTGTACCTAGAGTATCGGAGGTTTACCTGAGTGTCGGAGTTGGACCTGGAGGTCGGAGGCGGACCTGGGAGTGTCAGAGGTGTACCTGGGAGGGAGAGGTACCTAGAGTGTCTAAGGTGTACCTGGAGTGTCAGAGGTGTACCTGGGAGTGTCTGAGGTTTACCTGGGAGTGTCTGAGGTGTACCTGGCAGTGTCAGCGGAGTACCTGGGAGTCTCAAAGGTGTACCTGGGAGTATCAGAGGTGTACCTGGGAATATCGGAGGTGTACCTGGGAATATCGGAGATGTACCTGGGGGTGTCAGAGGTGTACCTGGAGGTCAGAGGTGTACCTGGGAGGTCACAGGAGTGCCTGGGATTGTCAGAGGTGTACCTGGCAGTGTCAGAGGTGTACCTGAATGTTAGAGATGTACCTGGGAGTGTCAAAGGTGTATCTGGGAATGTCGGACGTACCTGGAAGTGTCAGAGGTGTACCAGGGAATGTCAGTGGAGTACTTGGGAGTGTCAGAGGTGTACCTGGAGTGTCAGAGGTACCTTGGAATTAGAGGTACCTGGGAGGTCAGAGGTACCTGGAGGTCAGCGGTGTACCTGGCAGTGTCAGCGGTATACCTGGGAGTGTCAGAGGTGTACCAGGGAATGTCAGGAGTAGCTGGGAGGTCAAAGGTACCTGGGAGTGTCAGGTGTACCAGTGTCAGAGGTACCTGGGAGTGTCAGAGGTGTACCTGGAGTGTTGGAGGTGTACCTGGAGTGTGAGAAGGCACCTGGGAGTGTATGGGGTATCCTGGAGTCAGAGGTGTACCTGGGAGTCTCAGGGGTACACCAGGAGTGTCAGTGGAGTACCTGGAGTGTCAGAGATGTACCTGGAAGTGTCAGAGGTACCTGGAGTGTCAGAGTACCTGGGAGTGTAAGAAGTGTACCTGGGAGATCGGAGGTGTACCTGGGAGTGTCGGAGGTACCTGGGTGTGTCACAGGTGTACCTGGGAGTGTCAGAGGTGTACCTGGGAGTCTCAGAGATGTACCTGGAGTGTCAGAGGTGTATCTGGGAGTGTTGACGTGCACGGAGGTCAGAGGTGTACCAGGAATGTCAGTGGAGATCCTGGGAGTGTCAGAGGTGTACCTGGAGTGTCGGAGGTACCTGAGTGTCGGAGGTATCTGAGTGTTGGACGTGTACCTAGGAGGCAGAGGTGTACCAGGAATGTCAGTGGAGATCCTGGGAGTCTCGGAGGTGTACCTGGGAGTGTCAGAGGTGTACCTGGGAGTGTCGGAGGTGTACCTGGAGTGTCAGGGTGACCAGGAGTGTCAATGAGTACCTGGGAGTGTCAGAGGTGCACTGAGTGTCTGAGGTGTACCTGGAATGTCAGGGAGAACCAGGGAGGAAAGAGGTGTACCTGGGAGTGTCAGAGGTGTACCAGGGAATGTCAGAGGTGTACCTGGGAGTGTTAGATATGTACCAGAGAGTGTCAGAGGAATACCTAGGAGTGTCAGCTGTGTACCTGGGATTGTCAGAGGTGTGCCTGGGAGTGTCAGAGGTGTACCTGGGAGTGTCTGAGGTGTTTGGGAGTGTCAGAGAAGTACCAGGAGGCAGAGGAGTACTTGGGAGCGTGAGAGGTACCTTGGGAGGAGGAGGTACCTAGGAGTGTCTGAGGTACCTGGGAGTGTCAGAGGTGTACCTGGGAGTGTCTGAGGTTTACCTGGGAGTGTCTGAGGTGTACCTGGGAGTGTTCAGGGGAGAACCAGGGAGTGAAAGAGGTGTACCTGGGAGGTCAGAGGTGTACCAGGAGTGTCTGAGGTGTACCTGGGAGTGTCAGAAGTGTACCAGGGAGTGTCAGAGGAATACCTAGGAGTGTCAGAGGTACCTGGGAGGCCAGCGGTGTACCTGGGAGTATCGGAGGTTACCTGGGAGTGTCGGAGTTGTACCTGAGAGAGTGTCGGAGGCGGACCTGGGAGTGTCAGAGGATGTACCTGGGAGTATCAGAGGTGTACCTGGGAGTGTCAGAGGAGTACCTGGGAATGTCCTAGGTATAACCAGGGAGTGTCATTGAAGACATGGGAGTCTCAAAGGTGTACCTGGGAGTATCGGAGGTACCTAGAATATCGGAGGTGTACCTGGGAATATCGGAGGTGTACCAGGAGTGTCAGGGGTGTACCTGGGAGTCTCAGAGGTGAAACAGGGAGTGTCAGAGGAGACCTGGGAGTGTCAGAGGTGTACCGGGACATCAGAGGTACCTGGGAGTACGGAGGTGTACCTGGGAGTGTCAGAGGTGTACTTGGGTATCAGAAGTGTACCTGGGAGTGTCAGAGGTGTACCTGGAATGTCAGGGGTGTAACTGGGAGTGTCGGAGGTGTAACTGAGATTGTCAGAGGTGTACCAGGGAGTGTCAGTGGAGTCCCTGGGAGTCTCAAAGGTGTACCTGGGAGTATCAGAGGTGTACCTGGGAATATCGGAGGTGTACCTGGGAATATCGGAGGTGTACCTAGGAGTGTCAGAGGTGTACCTGGGAGTGTCTGAGGTGTACCTGGGAGTGTAAGAAGTGTACCTGGGAGTGTCAGAGGTGTACCAGGGAATGTCAGGAGAACCGATGTCAGAGGTGTACCTGGGAGTGTCGGAGGTACCTGGGAGTGTCAGGGGTGTACCAGGGAGTGTCAGTGGAGTACCTGGGATTGTCAGAGGTGTACCTGGCAGTGTCAGAGGTGTACCTGGGAATGTTAGAGATGTACCTGGGAGTGTCAAAGGTGTATCTGGGAATGTCGGACGTGTACTGGAAGTGTCAGAGGTGTACCAGGGAATATCAGTGGAGCACTTGGGAGTGTCAGAGGTACCTGGGAGGTCAGAGGTGTACCTGAATGTCAGAGGTGTACCTGGAGTGTCAGAGGTGTACCTGAGTGTCACGGTGTACCTGGCAGTGTCAGCGGTATACCTGGGAGTGTCAGAGGATCAGGGAATGTCAGGGAGTAGCTGGGAGCATCAAGGTGTACCTGGGAGTGTCAGAGGTGTACCTGGAAGTGTCAGAGGTGTACCTGGGAGTGTCAGAGGTGTACCTGGGAGTGTTGGAGGTGTACCTGGGAGTGTGAGAAGTGTACCTGGGGTGTATGGGGTATCCCTGGGAGTGTGTACCTGGGAGTCTCAGGGTGTACCAGGAGGTCAGTGGAGTACCTGGGAGTGTCAGAGATGTACTGGAAGTGGCCAGGCCTGGGAGGTCAGAGGTGTACCTGGGAGTGTAAGAAGTGTACCTGGGAGTATCTAGGGGTGTACCTGGGAGGTCGGAGGTGTACCTGGTGTGTGCTCACAGGTGTGCCTGGGAGTGCAGAGGTGTACCGGGAGTCTCAGAGATGTACCTGGGAGTGTCAGAGGTGTATCTGGGAGTGTTGACGTGTACCTAGGAGGTCAGAGGTGTACCAGGAAGTGGAGATCCTGGGAGTGTCAGAGGTGTACCTGGGAGTGTCGGAGGTGTACCTGGGAGTGTCGGAGGTGTATCTGGGAGTGTTGGACGTGTACCTAGAGTGTCAGAGGTACCAGGAATGTCAGTGGAGATCTGAGTCTGGAGGTACCTGGGAGTGTCAGAGGTGTACCTGGGAGTGTCGGAGGTGTACCTGGGAGGTCAGGGGTGTACCAGGAGCATGCCATGAGTACCTGGGAGTGTCAGAGGTGGCCTGGGAGTGTCTGAGGTGCACTGGGAATGTCAGGGAGAACCAGGGAGGAAAGAGGTGTACCTGGGAGTGTCAGAGGTGTACCAGGAATGTCAGAGGTGTACCTGGGAGTGTTAGATATGTACCAGAGAGTGTCAGAGAAGTACCAGGAGTGTCAGAGGAGTACTTGGGAGCGTGAGAGGTGTACCTTGGAGGTGAGGTACCTAGGAGTGTCTGAGGTGTTCCTGGGAGGCCAGAGAAGTACCAGGAGAGTCAGAGGAGTACTTGGGAGCGTGAGAGGTGTGCCTGGAGGTGAGAGGTGTACCTAGGGAGTGTCTGAGGGTGTACCTGGGAGTGTCAGAGGTGTACCTGGAGTGTCTGAAGTTTACCTGGGAGTGTCTGGAGGTACCTGGGAGTGTCAGGGGAGAACCAGGAGTGAAAGAGGTGTACCTGGGAGTGTCAGAGGTGTACCAGGGAGTGTCTGAGGTGTACCTGGGAGTTCAGAAGTGTACCAGGGAGTGTCAGAGGAATACCTAGGAGTGTCAGAGGTACCTGAGTGTCAGCGGTGTACCTGGGAGCATCGGAGGCTTACCTGGGAGTGTCGGAGTTGTACCTGAGAGTGTCGGAGGCGGACCTGGGAGTGTCAGAGGTGTACCTGAGTATCAGAGGTGTACCTGAGTGTCAGAGAGTACCTGGGAATGTCCTAGGTATACCAGGGAGGGCCATTGAAGTACCTGGGAGTCTCAATGGTGTACCTGGGAGTATCGGAGGTGTACCCAGGAATATCGGAGGTACCTGGGAATATCGGAGGTGTACCAGGGAGGTCAGAGGTGTACCTGGGAGTCTCAGAGGTGAAACAGGGAGTGTCAGAGGAATACCTGGGAGTGTCAGAGGTGTACCTGGGAGTATCAGAGGTGTACCTGGGAGTATCGGAGGTGTACCTGGGAGTGCTGAGGAGGTACCTGGGAGTATCAGAAGGTACTGGGAGTGTCAGAGGTGTACCTGGGAATGTCAGGGTAACTGGGAGTGTCGGAGGTAACTGAGATTGTTCAGAGGTGTACCAGGAGTGTCAGTGGAGTCCCTGGAGTCTCAAAGGTGTACCTGGAGTATCAGAGGTGTACCTGGGAATATCGGAGGTGTACCTGAAACGAAGTACCTAGGAGTGTCAGAGGTGTACCTGGGAGTGTCTGGAGGTACCTGGGAGTGTAAGAAGGTACCTGGGAGTGTCAGAGAGGTGTACCAGGGAATGTCAGTGGAGAAACCTGGGAGTGTCAGAGGTGTACCTGGGAGTGTCGGAGGTGTACCTGGGAGGCAGGGGTGTACCAGGAGGTCAGTGGAGTACCTGGGAGGTTAGGAGGTGTACCTGGGAGTTTCAGAGGTGTACCTGGGAGTGTCAGGAGGTGTACCTGGGAGGTGCAGAGGTGTACCTGGGAGTGTCGGAGGTGTACCTGGGAGGTAAGAAGTGTACCTGGGAGTGTCGGAGGTGTACCTGGGAGTGTCGGAGGTGTACCTGGGAGTGTCAGAGGTGAACCTGGGAGTGTCTGAGGTGTACCTGGGAGTGTCTGAGTTGTACCTGGGAATGTCAGAGAACCAGGGAGTGAAAGAGGTGTATCTGGGAGTGTCAGAGGTGTACCAGGGAATGTCAGAGGTGTACCTGGGAGTGTTGAATATGTACCAGAGAGTGTCAGAGATACCTAGGAGTGTCAGATGTGTGTACCTGGAGTGTCAGAGGTGTACTAGGAGGATCGGAGGTTTAACTGGGAGTGTGCAGTTGTACCTGGGTGTCGGAGGTGTACCTGGAGTGTCAGGGTGCAGGAGTGTCGGAGGTGTACTGGGTGTCGGAGGTGTACCTGGGGTGTCAGAGGTGTACCAGGGAATGTCAGTGGTGAACCTGGGGTGTCAGAGGTGTACCTGGGAGTATCAGGTGTGCCTGGGAATGTCAGGGGTGTACCAGGGGTGCCAGTGGAGTACCTGGGGTGTCAGAGGTGTACCTGGGAGTGTCAGGGTGTACCTGGGAATGTCAGAGGTGTATCTGGGTGTTGGACGTGTACACTTGGGTGTCAGAGATGTACCAGTGAATGTCAGTGGAGACGGAGTGTCAGGGGTGTACCTGGGGTGTCGGGTGTACCTGGGGTGTCAGAGGTGTCCATGGGTGTCAGTGGAGTACCTGGGAGTGTCAGAGTGTGCCTGGGAGTGTCAGAGGTGTACCTGGGAGTGTCAGAGATGTGCACCTGGTGTCTGGGGTGTACCTGGGGTGTCAGGGGAGAACCAGGGAGTGAAAGAATGTACCTGGGAGTGTCAACGGTGCTACCAGGGAGTGTCTGAGGTGTATCTGGGAGTGTCAGAGGTGTACCAGGGAGTGTCAGAGGAATACCTAGGTGTCAGAGGTGTACCTGGGGGAGTAGGAGAGGTGTGCGAGTGTCAGAGGTGTACCTGTGAATGCAGAGGTATGCCAGAGTGTCAGTGGAGTACCTGGGAGTCTCAAGGTGTACCTGGGAGTATCAGAGGTGTACCTGGGAATATCAGGTGTGCCTGGGAATATCAGGTGTACCTGGGAGTGTCAGAGGTGTACCTGGGAGTCTCAGAGATGAACCAGGGAGTGTCAGAGAATGCCTGGGAGTGTCAGAGGTGTACCAGGGAGTGTCAGTGGAGTACCTGGGAGTCTCAAGGTGTACCTGGGAGTATCAGAGGTGTACCTGGGAATATCGGAGGTGTACCTGGGAATTTCTGGAGATGTCACCGGGAGTGTCAGAGGTGTACCTGGGAGTGTCAGAGGTGTACCAGAGTCTCACAGGAGTACATGGGATTGTCAGAGGTGTACCTGGCAGTGTCAAAGGTGTAACTGGAGTGTCAAGGTGTATCTGGGAATGTCGGACGTGTACCTGGGAGTGTCAGAGGTGTACAAGGAATGTCAGTGAGTACTTGGGAGTGTCAAGTGTACTTGGGAGTGTCAGAGGTGTGCCTTGGAGTGTCAGAGGTGTACCTGGAGTGTCAGAGGTGTACCTGGCAGTGTCAGCGGTATACTCTGGAGTGTCAGAGGTGTACCAGGGAATGTCGGTGGAGTGCCTGGGGTGTCAAGGTGTACCTGGGAGTGTCAGGTGTACCTGGAAGTGTCAGAGGTGTACCTGGGGTGTCAGAGGTGTGGGAGTGTAGAGTGTACCTGGGGGTGTCAGGTGTGCAGGGTGTAAGAGTGTACCTGGGGTGTCAGAGGTGTGCCTGGGGTGTCGGAGGGTGTGCATGGGGGTATCAGGGTGTTCTTGGAGTGTCATTGGAGTACCTGGAGTGTCAGCGGTGTGCCTGGGAATGTCTGAGGTGTACCTGGGAGTGTCAGGTGTGCCTGGGGTGTCAGAGGTGCACTTGGGGTGTCAGAGGTGCACCAGGGTGACTGGTGTACCTGGAAGTGTCGGAGGTGTACCTGGCAGTGTCTAGGTGTGCCTGGCAGTGTCTGGGGTGTACCTGGCAGGGTCAGCTGGTGTACCTGGGAGTGTCAGCGGTGTGCCTGGGAGTGGTTAGACGTGTATCAGGGTGACAGACGAGTACCTAGGGTGTCAGAGGTGTACCTGGGAGTGTGAGAGTGGCAGGGGTGTCTGGGGTGTTCCTGGGAGTGTCAGAGGTGTACCTGGGTGTCAGGGGTGTACCATGGAATGTCAGTGGAGTACCTGGGAGTGTCAGAGGTGTACCTGGGAGTGTCAGAGGTGTACCTAGGGGGATCGGAGGTTTAACGGGAGTGTCAGGAGTTGTACCTGGAGTGTCGAGGTGCCTGGGAGTGTCAGAGGTGTGCTGGGAGTGTCGGAGGTGTGCCTGGGAGTGTGGAGGTGTACCTGGGGTGTCAGAGGGTGTGCAAGGGAATGTCAGTGGAGAACCTGGGTGTCAGGGTGTGCCTGGGAGGTCGGAGGTGTACCTGGGATGTCAGGGGTGTACCAGGGAGTGTCGGTGGAGTACCTGGGGTGTCAGAGGTGTACCTGGGGTGTCAAGGGTGTACCTGGGAATGTCAGAGGTGTATCTGGGAGTGTTGGACGTGTACCTGGGAGTGTCAGAGATGTACCAGTGAATGTCAGTGGAGAACCTTGGAGTGTCAGAGGTGTACCTGGGAGTGTCGGAGGTGTACCTGGGGTGTCAGAGGTGTTCCTGGAGTGTCAGTGGAGTACCTGGTGTCAGAGGTGGCACCGAGTGTCAGAGGTGTACCTGGGGTGTCAGAGGGTTCCTGGAGTGTGGGGCTGTGCGAGTGTCTGAGGTGTACCTGGGAGGTCAGGGGAGAACCAGAGTGGAAAGAGGTGTACCTGGGAGTGTCAACGGTGTACCAGGGAGTGTCTGAGGTGTATCTGGGAGTGTCAGAGGTGTACCAGGGAGTGTCAGAGGAATACCTAGGAGTGTCAGAGGTGTACCTGGGAGTATCAGAGGTGTACCTGGGAGTGTCAGAGGTGTACCTGTGAATGACAGAGGTATACCAGGGAGTGTCAGTGAAGTACCTGGGAGTCTCAAAGGTGTACCTGGGAGTATCAGAGGTGTACCTGGGAATATCGGAGGTGTACCTGGGAATATCGGAGGTGTGGGAGTGTCAGAGGTGTGCCTGAGGGTCTCAGAGGTGAACCAGGGAGTGTCAGAGAGTACTTGGAGTGTCAGAGGTGCCAGGTGTCAGTGGAGTACCTGGGAGTCTCAAAGGTGTACCTGGGAGTATCAGAGGTGTACCTGGGAATATCGGAGATGTACCTGGGAATATCGGAGATGTACCTGTAGAGTCTCACTGGAGTACATGGGATTGTCAGAGGTGTACCTGGCAGTGACAGAGGTGTACCTGGGAGTGTCAGAGATGTACCTGGGAGTGTCAAAGGTGTATCTGGGAATGTCGGACGTGTACCTGGGAGTGTCAGAGGTGTACCAGGGAATGTCAGTGGAGTGCCTGGGGTGTCAGAGGTGTTTCTGGGAGTGTCAAGGTGGCACTTGGAGTGTCAGAGGTGTGCGGAGTGTCAGAGGTGTACCAGGATGTCAGTGGAGTACTTGGGAGTGTCAGAGGTGTACCTGGGGTGTCAAGGTGTGTGCATGGTGTCAGAGGTGTACCTGGTAGTGTCAGAGGTTTACCTGGAGTGTCAGAGTGTGCCTGGCAGTGTCGGCGGTGTACCTGGGGTGTCAGGGGTGTACCAGGGAATGTCAGTGGAGTACCGAGTGTCAAGGGTGTACCTGGGAATTCAGAGGTGTACCCTGGAAGTGTCAGAGGTGTACCTGGAGTGTCAGAGGTGTACCTGGGAGTGTCGGAGGTGTGCGAGTGTGAGAGTGTGCCTGGGGTGTGTGGGGTGTGCCTGGGGTGTCAGAGGTGTGCCTGGGGAGTGTCAGGGGTGTACCAGAGTGTCAATGGAGTACCTGGGAGTGTCAGAGATGTGCCTGGGGTGTCTGGGGTGTACCTGGGGTGTCAGAGGTGTACCTAGGAGTGTCAGAGGTGTGCCTGGGAGTGTCAGGTGTGCCTGGGAGTGTAAGAGTGTGCCTGGGGTGTCAGAGGTGTGCCTGGAGTGTCGGAGGTGTGCATGGGGGTATCAGAGGTGTTCTTGGGAGTGTCATTGGAGTACCTGGAGTGTCAGCGGTGTGCCTGGGAATGTCTGAGGTGTACCTGGGAGGTGTCAGGGGTGTGCCTGGGGTGTCAGGTGCTTGGGTGTCAGAGGTGCACCTTGGGTGACCTGGGGTGTGCCTGAGTGTCAGGTGTACCTGGCAGTGTCTGGGGTGTACCTGGGGTCAGCGGTGTACCTGGGGTGTCAGCGGTGTGCCTGGGGTGTTAGACGTGTATCAGGGGTGACAGACGAGTACCTGGGAGTGTCAGAGGTGTACCTGGGGAGTGTGAGAAGTGTGCCTGGGAGTGTCTGGGGTGTTCCTGGGGAGTGTCAGAGGTGTGCCTGGGAGTGTCAGGGGTGTACCATGGAATGTCAGTGGAGTACCTGGGAGTGTCAGAGGTGTACCTGGGAGTGTCAGAGGTGTACCTAGGGGGATCGGAGGTTTAACTGGGAGTGTCAGGTTGGCGAGTGTCGAAGGTGTCACCTGAGTGTCAGAGTGTGCTGGGAGTGTCGGAGGTGTACCTGGAGTGTTGGAGTGTGCAAGTGTCAGGTGTCCAGGGTGTCAGTGGAGAACCTGGGAGTGTCAGAGGTGTACCTGGGAGTGTCAGGTGTACCTGGGGAATGTCAGGGGTGTACCAGGGAGTGTCGGTGGGAGTACCGGAGTGTCAGAGGTGTACCTGGGGTGTCAAAGGTGTACCTGGGAATGTCAGAGGTGTATCTGGGGTGTTGGACGTGTACCTGGGAGTGTCAGAGATGTAGTGAATGTCAGTGGAGAAAACCTTGGGTGTCAGAGGTGTGCCTGGAGTGTCGGAGGTGTACCTGGGAGTGTCAGAGGTGTTCCATGGGTGTCAGTGGAGTACCTGGGAGGTGTCAGAGGTGTGCCTGGGAGTGTCAGAGAGGTGTACCTGGGAGTGTCAGAGGAGTTCCTGGGAGTGTCAGAGGTGTGCCTGGGGTGTCTGAGGTGTACCTGGGAGGGTCAGGGGAGAACCAGGGAGTGAAAGAGGTGTACCTGGAGTGTCAGCGGTGTACCAGGGAGTGTCTGAGGGTGTATCTGGAGTGTCAGAGGTGACCAGGAGTGTCAAGGAATACCTAGAGTGTCAGAGGTGTACAAGGTAATCAGAGGTGTGCTGGGGTGTCAGAGGTGTGCACCAGAATGACAGAGGTATACCAGGAGTGTCAGTGGAAGCTACCTGGGGTCTCAAAGGTGTGCCTGGGAGTATCAGAGTGTACCTGGGAATAGGAGTGTACCTGGGAATATCGGAGGTGTGCCTGGAGTGTCAGAGGTGTACCTGGGAGTCTCAGAGGTGAACCAGGGTGTCAGAGAAGTACCTGGGAGTGTCAGAGTGTACCAGGGAGTGTCAGTGGAGTACCGGGAGTCTCAAGGTGTACCTGGGAGTATCAAGGTGTACCTGGGAATATCGGAATGTACCGGAATATCGGAGATGTACCTGGGAATATCGGAGATGTACCTGTGAGTCTCACTGGAGTACATGGGATTGTCAGAGGTGTACCTTGCAGTGACAGAGGTGTACCTGGGAGTGTCAGAGATGTACCTGGAGTGTCAAAGGTGTATCTGGGAATGTCGGACGTGTCACCAGGGTGTCAGGTGCACCGGGAATGTCAGTGGGTACTTGGGAGTGTCAGAGGTGTATCTGGGGTGTCAAGGTGTACCTTGGGTGTCAGGGTGTACCTGGGAGTGTCAGAAGGTGCCAGGGAATGTCAGTGGGTACTTGGGAGTGTCAGAGGTGTGCCTGGGAGTGTCAAAGGTGTACCTTAGGTGTCAGAGGTGTACCTGGTAGTGTCAGAGGTGTACCTGGAGTGTCAGAGGTGTACTGGCAGTGTCAGCGGTGTACCTGGGAATGTCAGAGGTGTACCAGGGAATGTCAGTGGGTACCTGGGAGTGTCAAAAGGTGTGCCTGGGAGTTGAGAGTGTACCTGAAGTGTCAGAGGTGTACCTGGGAGTGTCAGAGGTGTACCTGGGAGTGTCGGAGGTGTACCTGGGAGTGTGAAGGTGTACCTGGAGTGTATGGGTGTGCCTGGGAGTGTCAGAGGTGTACCTGGGAATGTCAGAGGTGTACTAGGAGTGTCAGAGGTGTGCCGGAGTCTCGGAGGTGTACCTGGGAGTGTAAGAGGTGTGCCTGGGAGTGTCGGAGGTGTCGTGGGAGTGTCGGAGGTGTACATGGGAGTGTCAGAGGTGTTCTTGGGGGTGTCAGTGGAGTACCTGGGAGTGTCAGCGGTGTACCTTGAGTGTCTGAGGTGTACCTGGGAGCGTCAGAGGTGTGCCTGGGAGTGTCAGAACTTGCAAGTGTCAAGTGCACAGGTGGCTGAGATGTACCTGGGAGTGTCGGAGGTGTACCTGGCAGTGTCTGAGGTGGTACCTGGCAGTGTCTGGGGTGTACCTGGCAGTGTCAGCGGTGTACCTGGGAGTGTCAGCAGTGGCCTGGGAATGTTAGACGTTTATCAGGGAGTGACAGAGGAGTACCTAGGAGTGTCAGAGGTTTACCCTGGAGGTGAGAAGTGTACCTGGGTCTGAGGAGTACCAGTGTCAGAGAGGTGTACCTGGGAGGTGTCGGGGTGTACCAGGGAATGTCAGTGGAGTACACCGGGAGTGTCAGAGGTGTACCTGGGAGTGTCAGAGGTGTACCAGGGAGTGTCAGAGGTGTACCTGGGAGTGTCAGAGGTGTACCTGGGAGTGTCGGAGGTGTACCTAGGGTGTAGAAGTGTACCTGGGAGTGTCGGAGGTGTACCTGGGAGTGTCGGAGGTGTGGGAGCGTCAGAGTTGTACTTGGGAGTGTAGAGGTGTACCAGGAGTCTCAGAGATGTGTAGCTGGGAGAGTCAGAGGTGTATCTGGGAGTGTGGATAGCCTGGGAGTGTTAGAGGTGTACCAGGGAATGTTGGTGGAGAACCTGGGAGTATCAGAGGTGTACCTGGGAGTGTCGGAGGTGTACCTGGGAGTGTCAGGGGTGTACCTGGGGTGTCAGAGGTGGCACCTGGGGTGTCAGAGGTGACCTGGGAGTGTCAGAGGTGTACCTGGGAGTGTCAGAGGTGTACCTGGGGTGTCAGAGGTATGCCTGGGAGTGTCGGAGGTTTACCTGGGAGTGTAAGTGTACCTGGGAGTGTCGGAGGTGTACCTGGGAGTGTCGGAGGTGTACCTGGGTGTGTCACAGGTGTACCTGGGAGTGTCAGAGGTGTACCAGGGAGTCTCAGAGATGTACCTGGGAGTGTCAGGGTGTATCTGGGAGTGTTGGACGTGTACCTGGGAGTGTCAGAGGTGTACCAGGGAATGTCAGTAGAATCATGGGAGTGTCAGAGGTGTACCGGGAGTGTCAGGGGTGTACCAGGAGTGTCAGTGGGTACCTGAGAGTGTCAAGGTGTACCTGGGAGTGTCTCAGGTGTGCTTGGGAGTGTCTGAGGTGTACCTGGGAGTGTCAGAAGTACCAGGGAGTGTCACAGGAGTACCTGGGAGTGTGAGGTGCTGGGAGTGTCTCAGGTGTACCTGGGAGGTGTCTGGAGGTGTACCTGGGAGTGTCAGGGAGAACCAGGGAGTGAACAGGCGTACGGGAGTGTCAGAGGTGTACCAGGGAATGTCTGAGGTGTACGTGGGAGTGTTGGATATGTGCAGAGAGTGTCAGAGAAATACCCAGGGGTGTCAGAGGTGTACCTGGGGTTTCCAGAGGTGTACTAGGAGTCAGAGAGGTGTACCTGGAAGTGTCAGAGGTGGCAGAATGTCAGTGGAGTACCTGGGAGGTTTTAGAGGTGTACCTGGGAGTTTCAGGTGTACCTGGGTTGTCAAATGTGTGCCTGGGAGGTCAGAGGTGTACGGGAATGTCAGAGGTGTACCTGGGTGTCAGAGGTGTATCTGGGAGTGTTGGAGTTGTACGTGGAGTGTCAGAGGTGTACCAGGAATGTCACAGAGTAACAGGGAATGTCACTGGTACCTGGGAGTGTTAGAGGTGGCCTGGGGTTTCAGAGGTGACCTGGGAGTGTCAAGGTGTACCTGGAGGGTCCGAGGTGTACCTGGGAGTGTCAGAGGTGTACTGGGAGTGTCAAGGTGTACTTGCGAGTGTAGAAGGTGTACCTGGGAGTGTCTGGGGTGTACCTGGGTGTCTGGGGTGTACCTGGGAGTGTCTGGTGTACCTGGTGAGTGTCGAGTAGCCTGGGAGTGCAAGAGGTGTACCTGGGAGTGTCGGAGGTGTACCTGGGAGTGTCGGAGGTGTGACCTGGGTGTGTCACAGGTGTACCTGGGAGGTGTCACAGGTGTGCCTGGGAGTCTCAGAGATGTACCTGGGGTGTCAGAGGTGTATCTCGGGAGTGTTGGACGTTTACCTGGGAGTGTCCAGAGGTGTACCAGGAATGTCAGTGGAGATCCTGGGAGTGTCAGAGGTGTACCTGGGAGGTGTCGGAGGTGTACCTGGGAGTGTCACAGAATGTACCAGGGAGTGTAGTGGTACCTGGGAGTGTCAGAGGTGTACCTGGGAGTGTCCAAGGTGTGCAGGGAGTGTCTGAGGTGTACCTGGGAGTGTCAGAAAGTACCAGGGGAGGTACAGGAGTACCTGGGAGTGTGAGAGGTGTGCCTGGGAGGTGTCTCAGGTGTGCACGAGTGTCTGAGGTGTACCTGGGAGTGTCAGGGGAGAACCAGGGAGTGAAAAAGGCGTACCTGGGAGGTGTGAGGTGTACCAGGGAATCTGCAGGTGACCTGGGGTGTAGAGACAGCAGAGAGTGTCAGAGAAATACCTAGGGTGTCAGAGGTACACCGGGTTTCAGAGGTGTACCTGGGAGTGTCTGAGGTGTACCTGGGAGTGTATGAGGTGTACCTGGCAGTGTCAGGTGTGTACCAGGGAGTGCAAGAAGGAAATTTGGAGTGTCGGAGGTGTACCTGGGAGTGTTGGAGGTGTACCTGGGAGTGTCAGAGGTGTACTAGGGAGTGTCAGGGGTGTACTTGGGAGTGTCAAAGGTGTACCTGGGAGTGTCGGAGGTGAGTGTAAGAAGTGTACTTGGGAGTGTCGGAGGTGTACCTGGGAGTGTCAGAGGTGTACCTGGGAGTGTCAGAGGTGCACCTGGGAGTGTCGGAGGTGTACCTGGGAATGTTGGAGGTGTACCTGGGAGTGTCAGAGGTGTACTTGGGAGTGTCAGAGTTGTACCTGGGAGTGTCAGCGGTGTACCTGGGAGTGTCTGAGGTGTGCCTGGGAGTGTCAGAGGTGTACCTGGGAGTGTCGGAGGTGTACCTGAGAGCGGGAGAAGTGTACCTGGGAATGTCGGAGGTGTACCTGGCAGTGTCGGAGGTGTACCTGGCAGTGTCAGCGGTGTACCTGGGAGTGTCTGAGGTGTACCTGGGAGTGTCTGAGGTGTACCTGGGAGTGTCTGAGGTGTACCTGGGAGTATCAGAGAAGTACCAGGGAGTGTCACAAGAGTACCTGGGAGTGTGAGAGGTGTACCTGCGAGTGTGAGAGGTGTACCTAGAAGTGTCTGGGGTGTACCAGGGAGTGTCAGAGGTGTACCTGGGAGTGTCTAAGGTGTACCTGGGAGTGTCTGAGGTGTACCTGGGAGGGTCAGGGGAAACCAGGGAGTGAGAGAGGTGTACCTGGGAGTGTCAGAGGTGTACCAGGGAGTGTCTGAGGTTGGATCTGGGAGTGTCAGAGGAATACCTAGGGAGGTCAGAGGTGTACCTGGGAGGTCAGGAGGTACCTGAGCATGTCGGAGGGGCACCCGGGAGTGTCTGGGGTGTACCTGGGAGCATCTGGGGTGTACCTGGGAGTGTCTGAGGTGTACCTGGGAGTGTCAGAGGTCTACCTGGGAGTGTCAGAGTTGTACCTGGGAGTGTCAGGGGTGTACCAGGGAATGTCAGTGGAGTACCTGGGAGTGTCAGAGGTGTACCTGGGAGGTGTCAGAATTTGTAGGAGGATCGGAGGTTTAACTGGGAGTGTCGGAGTTGTACACGGGATCTTGGTAGGTACCTGGGAGTGTCAGAGGTGTACTGGGAGTGTCGGAGGTGGCTGGGAGTGTCGGAGGTGTACCTGGGAGTGTCAGAGAGGTGTGCAGGAATGTCAGTGGAAAACCTGGGAGTGTCAGAGGTGTACCTGGGAGAGTCGGGTGTTCCTGGGAATTTCAGGGGTATGCCAGGAGTGTCAGTGGAGTACCTGGGAGTGTCAGGGTGGTACCTGGGGTGTCAGAGGTGTACCTGGGAATGTCAGAGGATGTCTGGGAGTGTTGGACGTGTGTACCTGGGAGTGTCAGAGATGTACCGTAAATGTCAGTGGAGTACATGGGAGTGTCAGAGGTGTGCCTGGGAGTGTCGGAGGTGTACCTGGGAGTGTCAGAGGTGTACCATGGAATGTCGGTAGGTACCTGGGAGTGTCAGAGGTGTACCTGGGAGTGTCAGAGGAGTACCTGGGAGTGTCAGAGGTGTACCTGGGAGTGTCAGGGTGTACCTGGGAGTGTCTGAGTGTACCTGAGTGTCAGGGGCAGAGTGAGGTGTACCTGGGAGTGTCAGCAGTGTACCAGGAGTGTCTGGGGTGTATCTGGGAGTGTCAGAGGTAGCCAGGGAGTGTCAGAGGAATGCCGGAGGTGTCAGAGGAGGTGTACCTGGGAGTATCAGAGGTGTACGGGAGGTGTCAGAGGTGTGCCTGCGAGAAGCAGAGGTATACCAGGGAGTGTCAGTGAAGTACCTGGGAGTCTCAAAGGGTGCACTGGTATCAGAGGTGTACACGGGAATATCGAGAGTGTACACGGAATATCCGAGGTGTACCTGGGAGCGTCAGAAGGTGTACCTGAGAGTATAAGTGAACAGGAGTGTCGAAAAGTACCTGGGAGTGTCAGAGGTGTACCAGGGAGTGTCAGTAAGTACCTGGAGTCTCAAAAAGTGGCACTACGAGTATCAGAAGGTAGCACCTGGAATATCAGTACCTGGGAATATCGGAATATGCAGGAGTGTCAGAGGTGTACCTGGGAGTGTCAGAGGTGTGCCTGGAGTTCACAGGAGTACATGGGATTGTCAGAGGGTGTACCTGGCAGTGTCAGAGGTGTACCTGGGGTGTTAGGGAGTGGACCTGGGAGTGTCAAGGTGTATCTGGGAATGTCGGACGTGTACCTGGGAGTGTCAGAGGTGCACCAGGAATGTCAGTGGGTAGGAGTGTCAGAGGTGTACCTGGGAGTGTCAGAGGGTACCTTGGGTGTCAGAGGTGTACCTGGGAGTGTAGGGGTGTGCCTGGGTGTCAGAGGTGTACCTGGCAGTGTCAGCGGTATACCTGGGAGTGTCAGAGTGTACCAGGGAATGTCAGTGGGTACTGGGGTGTCAAGGTGTACCTGGGGTGTCAGAGGTGTACCTGGAAGTGTCAGAGGTGTGCCTGGGAGTGTCAGAGGTGTACCTGAGGTGTCGGAGGTGTGCCTGGGAGTGGGAAGTGTACCAGGGAGTGTATGGGGTGTACCTGGGAGTGTTAGAGGTGTACCTGGGAGTGTCAGGGATGTAACAGGGAGTGTCAGTGGGTACTGGGGTGTCAGAGATGCACCTGGGAGTGTGAGGTACCTGGGAGTGTCAGAGGTGTACCTAGGAGTGTCAGAGATGTACCTGGGAGTGTCGGAGGTGTACCTGGGAGTGTAGAAGTGTACCTGGGAGTGTCGGAGGTGTACCTGGGAGTGTCGGAGGTGTACATGGGGTGTCAGAGGTGTTCTTGGGAGTGTCAGTGGAGTACCTGGGGTGTCAGCGGTGTACATGGGAGTGTCTGAGGTGTACCTGGAGTGTCAGAGGTGTGCCTGGGAGTGTCAGAGGAGGTGCACTTGGGAGTGTCAGAGGTGCACTTGGGTGACTGAGGTGTACCTGGGAGTGTCGGAGGTACCTGGCAGTGTCTGAGGTGTACCTGGCAGTGTCTGAGGTGTACCTGGCAGAGTCAGCGGTGTGCCTGGGAGTGTCAGCGGTGTACCTGGGAGTGTTGGAGCGTGTATCAGGGGAGTGACAGAGGAGTACCTAGGAGTGTCAGAGGTGTACCTGGGAGTGTGAGAAGTGTACCTGGGGTGACTGGGGTGTTCCTGGGGTGTCAGAGGTGGTACCTGGGAGTGTCAGGGGTGTACCGGGAATGTCAGTGGAGTACCTGGGAGTGTCAGAGAGGTGTACCTGGGGTGTCAGAGGTGTACCTGGGAGTGTCTGAGGTGTACCTGGGAGTGTCAGGGGAGACCAGAGGAGTGAAAAAGGTGTGCTAGGAGTGTCAACGGTGTGCCTGGGAGGTGTCTGAGGTGTACCTGGGAGTGTCCAGTGTGCCTGGGAGTGTCAGAGGTGCACGTGGGAGTGTCAGAGGTGCACCTTGGAGGTGTCTGAGGTGTACCTGGGAGTGTCTGAGGTGTACCTGGCAGCTGAGTGGCTGTGGCAGTGTCTGAGGTGTACCTGGCAGTGTCAGCGGTGTCACCGGAGTGTCAGCGGAGGTACTGTGAGGTGTTAGAGGTGTATCGGGGAGTGACAGGAGTACCTAGGAGTGTCAGAGGTGGCCCTGGGAGTGTCAGAGGTGTACCTGGGATCATCAGGTGAACCTGGGAGTGTCAGAGGTGTACGGGAGTGTCAAGGTGTACCTGAGAGTGTCAGAGATGTACCTGGGAATGTCAGAGGTGTATCTGGGAGTGTTGGACGTGTACCTGGGAGTGTCAGAGGTGTACCAGGGAATGTCACTGAGTACCTGGGAGTGGTAGAGGTGTGCCTGGAAGTTTCAGAGGTGTGCCTGGGAGTGTCAAGGTGTGTACCTGGGAGGTCAGAGGTGTGCTGGAGTGTCAGAGGTGTACCTGGGAGCTAGTCGAAGGTGTACTTGCGAGTGTAAGTGTACCTGGGAGTGTCTGGGGTGTACCTGGGAGTGTCTGGGGTTTACCTGGGTGTCTGAGGTGTACCTGGTGAGTGTCAGAGGTGTACCTGGGAGTGTCAGAGGTGTGCCTGGGAGGTGTCAGGGGTGTACACGCAGTGTCAGTGGAGTACTTGGGAGTGTCAGGCGTGTAGCTCTGGGTGTAGGAGGTGTGCAGCAGTGTGAGAGGTGTACCTAGGGTGTCTGAGGTGTACTAGGAGTGTCAGAGGTGTGCCTGGGGTGTGTGGGTTTGCCTGGGAGTGTCTGATGTGTACCTGGGAGTGTCAGGGAGAACCGGGAGTGAAAGGAGGTGTGCCTGGAGTGTCAGAGGTGTACCAGAGTGTCTGAGGTGTACCTGGGAGTGTCAGAAGTGTACCAGGGGTGTCAGAAGGAATGCCTAGGGTGTCAGAGGTGTGCCTGGGAGTGTCAGAGGTGTGCCTAGGAGTATCCGGAGGCTACCGGGACTGTCGGGTGTACCTAGGAGTGTCGGAGGCCGGACCTGGGAGGTGTCAGAGGGTGGCGCAGGTATCAGAGGTGGACCTGGGAGGTGTGAAGGTACGCAGAATGTCAGAGGCTACAGGGAGTGTCATTGAAGTACCTGGGTCTCAAGGTGTACCGGGAGTATCGAAGGTGGCACCTGGAATATAGGTGTACAGGAGTGTCAGAGGTGTACCTGGGAGTCTCAGAAGAGAGTGTCAAGAGGTACATGGGAGTGTCAGAGGTGTGCCTGGGAGTATCAGAGGTGTACCTGGGAATATCGGAGGTTTTCCTGGGAGTGTCAGAGGTGTACCCGGGAGTATCAGAAGTACGGGAGTGTCAGGGTGTGGCCTGGGAGTGTCAGGGGGTAACTGGGAGTGTCCAGGGTGTAACTGGGTTGTCAGAGGTGTACCAGGGTGTCAGTGGAGTCCTGGGAGTCTCAAAGTGCTGGGAGTATGAGAGGTGGCCATGGGAATATCAGAGTGTACCTGGGAATATCGGAGGTGTGCCTAGGAGTGTCAGAGGTGTACCTGGGAGTGTCGGAGGTGTGCCTGGGGTGGCACAGAGTACCTGGGATTGTCAGCGGTGTCCCTGGCAGTGTCAGGGTGTACCTGGGAGTGTCAGAGGAATACCAGGGTGTCAGAGAATGCCTAGAGTGTCAGAGGTGTGCCTGGAAGTGTCAGAGGGTACCAGGGAATGTCAGTGGAGTACCTGGGGTGTCAGAGGTGTGCGGGGTGTCAGAGGTGCCAGGGTGTCAGAGAATACCTAAGAGTGTCAGATGTGTGCCGAGTGTCAGCTGTGCACTGGGAGTGTCAGCGGTGTACCTGAGAGTGTCGGAAGTGTACCTGGGAGGTGTGAGAAGTGTGCCTGGGTGTCAGAGGTGTGCCAGGGAGTGTCGGAGGTGTACCTTGGATTGTCAGAGGTGTGCTTGGGAGTGTCAGAGGTGTGCCTGGGAATGTCAGCAGTGTGGCTGGAAGTGTCAGAGGTGTGCCTGGGGTGTCTGGTGTGCCTGGGGTGTCAGGGGAGAACAGGTGAGTGTGCCTGGGGTGTCAAAGGTGTGCCAGGGAGTGTCTGAGGTGTGTCTGGGAGTGTCAGAGGTGTACCAGGGGGTGTCAGAGGAATTCCTCGAGTGTCAGAGGTGTACCTGGGAGTGTCAGAGGTGTACCTGGGGTATCGGAGGTTTATCCTGGGAGTGTCAGGTTGTGCCTGGGGAGTGTCGGAGGCGGACTTGGGCTCAGAGGTGTGCCTGGGGTATCAGAGGTGTGCCTGGGAGTGTCAGAGGTGTGCCTGGAGTGTCAGAGGTGTGCACAGGAGTGTCAGGGTGTACCTGGGAGTGTCAGCAGGAGTACCTGGGATTGTCAGTGTACCTGGGCAGTGTGTGCCTGGAGTGTGAAGTGTACCAGGGAATGTCAGTGGAGTACTTGGGATGACAGAGGTGTACTGGGAGTGTCAGGGGTGTGCAGCAGGTGTCAGAGGTGTGCCTGGTAGTGTCAGAGGTGTGCCTGGAGTGTCAGGGGTGTGCCTGGCAGTGTCTGGGGAGTGTCCAGAGGTGTACCAGGGGAATGTCAGTGGAGTACCTGGGAGTGTCAAGGTGTACCTGGGAGTGTCAGAGGTGTGCCTGGAAGTGTCAGGGGTGTGCCTGGGGTGTCAGGGTGTGCCTGGGAGTGTCGGAGGTGTGCCTTGGAGTGTGAGAAGTGTGCCTGGGGTGTGGGGTGCACCTGGGGTGTCAGAGGTGTGCCTGGGGTGTCAGGGGTGTACCAGGGGTGTGAGGTGGAGTGCCTGGGGTGTGAGATGTGCCTGGGATGTCAGAGGTGTGCCTGGGAGTGTCAGAGGTGTACACGAGTGTCAGAGGTGTGCCTGGGAGTGTCGGGTTGTGCCTGGGGAGTGTAGAAGTGTGCCTGGGGTGTCGGAGGTGTGCAGAGTGTGTCACAGGTGTACATGGGGAGTCAGAGGTGTTCTTGGGAGTGTCAGAGGTGCACTTGGGTGTCAGAGGTGCACCTCGGGTGACTGAGATGTGCCTGGGGTGTCAGGTGTGCCTGGCGAGTGTCTGAGGGGTGTACCTGGCAGTGTCTGAGGTGTACTAGCAGTGTCAGCGGTGTGCCTGGGGTGTCAGCGGGGTGCCTGGGAATGTTAGACGTTTATCAGGGGAGTGACAGAGGAGTACCTGGGGTGTCAGAGGTGTGCCTGGGTGTGAGGAAGTGTGCCTGGGGTGTCAGAGGTGTGCCTGTGATGTGGAGGTGTGCCTGGAGTGTCAGAGGTGTACCTGGGAATGTCAGTGGAGCCTGGGGAGTCAGAGGTGTGCCTGGGGTGTCAGGTGTGCCTGGGAGTGTCAGAGGTGTGCCTGGGGTGTCAGAGGTGTACCTGGGAGTGTCAGAGGTGTGCCTGGAGTGTCAGAGGTGTGCCTGGCAGTGTCAGCAGCGTACCTGGGGTGGGGGTGCCAGGGAATGTCGTGGAGATCCTGGGAGTGTCAGGTGTGCCTGGGAGTGTCGGAGGTGTACCTGGGGGTGTCAGAGGTGTGCCTGGGGTGTCAGAGGTGCACTGGGAGTGTCAGAGGTGCACCTTGGGTGTCAGAGGTGTGCCTGGGAGTGTCTGGGGTGTGCCTGGCAATGACTGAGGTGTGCCTGGCAGTGTCTGGTGTACCTGGCGGTCAGCGGTGTGCCTGGGAGTGTCAGAGGGTACCTGAGTGTTAGGGGTGTATCGGGGAGTGACAGAGGAGTGCCTAGGGTGTCAGAGGTGTGCCTGGGGTGTCAGAGGTGTGCCTGGGATCATCAGGGGAGGAGTGTCAGAGGTGTGCCTGGGGTGTCAAGGTGTGCACCAGGAGTGTCAGAGATAGCCACTGGGAATGTCAGAGGTGTATCTGGGAGTGTTGGACGTGTGCCTGGGAGTGTCAGGGGTGTACCAGGGGTGTCACTGAGTGACCAGGGGTGTTGGGGGTGTGCCTGGGTTTCAGAGGTGCCTGGGAGTGTCAAAGGTGTGCCTGGGAGTGTCAGAGGTGTGCCTGGGGAGGTGTCAGAGGTGTGCCTGGGGAGTGTCGAGGTGTGCTTGCAGGAGTTAAGTGTGCCTGGGAGTGTCTGGGGTGTGCCTGGGAGTGTCTGGGGTTTACAGGTGTCTGAGGTGTACCTGGTGAGTGTCAGAGGTGTGCCTGGGGAGTGTCAGAGGTGTGCCTGGGGTGTGTCCAGGGGTGTGCCACGGTGTCAGTGGGAGTGCAGGGGTGTCAGGCGTGTAACTGGGGTGTCGGAGGTGTGCAGCAGGTGTGAGAGGTGTACCTAGGTGTCTGAGGTGTACCTAGGGTGTCAGAGGTGTGCCTGGGGTGTCTTGAGGTTTGCCTGGGGAGTGTCCTGTGTGCCTGGGGTGTCAGGGAGAACCAGGGGAATGAAAGAGGTGTGCCTGGGAGTGTCAGAGGTGTGCCAGGGGTGTCTGGTGTGCCTGGGGTGTCAGGAAGTGGCCCAGGGGTGTCAGAGAATACCTAGGAGTGTCAGAGGTGTACCTGGGAGTGTCAGAGGTGTACCTAGGAGTATCGGAGGCTTACCTGGGACTGTCGGAGTTGTACCTGGGAGTGTCGGAGGCGGACCTGGGAGTGTCAGAGGTGTACTGGGGAGTATCAGAGGTGTACCTGGGAGGCAGAGGAGGCCTGGAATGTCAGAGGTATACCAGGGAGGTTGCTGAAGTACCTGGGAGTCTCAAAGGTGTACCTGGGAGTATCGAAGGTAACTCTGAATATCGGAGGTGTGACCAGGGAGTGTCAGAGGTGTACCTGGGAGTCTCAGAGGTGAACAGAGAGTGTCAGGAGGAGCACATGGGAGTGTCAGAGGTGTACCTGGAGTATCAGAGGTGTACCTGGGAATATCGGAGGTTTTCCTGGGAGCACAGAGGCAACCTGGGAGCATCAGAAGTGCACCGGGAGTGTCAGAGGTACCTGGGAGGTCAGGGTGTAACTGGGGAGGCCGGAGGTGTAACTGGGATTGTCAGAGGTGTCCCAGGAGGTGCGGTGGAGTCCCTGGGAGTCTCAAGGTGTACCTGGGAGTATGAGAGGTGTACCTGGGAATATCGGAGGTGTACCTGGGAATATCGGAGGTGTACCTAGGAGTGCAGAGGTGTACCTGGGAGGCCGGAGGTGTACCTGGGAGGGCACAGGAGCACGGATTGTCATGGTGTCTCCTGGCAGTGTCAGAGGTGTACCTGGGAGTGTCAGAGGAATACCAGGAGGTCAGAGGAATACCTAGGAGTGTCAGAGGTGTACCTGGAAGTGTCAGAGGAGTACCAGGGAATGTCAGTGGAGTACCTGGGAGTGTCAGAGGTGTACCTGGGAGTGTCAGAGGAGTACCAGGAGTGTCAGAGGAATACCTAAGTGTCAGATGTGTACCTGGGAGGTTGGGTACCTGGGAGTGTCAGCGGTACCTGAGAGTGTCGGAAGTGTACCTGGGAGTGTGAGAAGGGCACTGGGAGTGTCAGAGGTGAACCAGGAGTGTCGGAGGTACTTGGATTGTCAGAGGTGTACTTGGGAGTGTCAGAGGTGTACCGGAATGTCAGCAGTGTAAAGGAAGTGTCGGAGGTGTACCTGGGAGTGTCTGAGGTGTACCTGGAGGTCAGGGGAGAACCAGGGAGTGAAAGAGGTACCTGGGAGTGTCAAAGGTGTACCAGGGAGTGTCTGAGGTGTATCTGGAGTGTCAGAGGTGTACCAGGGAGTGTCAGAGAATTCCTCGGAGTGTCAGAGGTGTACCTGGGAGGTCAGAGGTGTACCTAGGGAGCACGGAGGTTTACCCAGAGTGTCGGAGTTGTACCTGGGAGCATGGAGGCGGGACTTTGGGCGGCAGAGGCACTGGGAGTATCAGAGGTGTACCTGAGTGTCAGGAGGTGTACCTGGGAGCAAACTGGGGAGGTGTACCTGGGAGTGTCAGAGGTACCTGGGAGTGTCACAGAGTACCTGGGATTGTCAGAGGTGTACCTGGCAGTGTCAGAGGTGTACTGGAAGTGTCAGAGGTGTACCAGGGAATGTCAGTGGAGTACTTGGGAGGACAGAGGTGTACCTGGGAGTGTCAGGTGCACCTTTGGAGTGTCAGAGGTGTACCTGGTAGTGTCAGAGGTACCTGAGTGTCAGAGGTGTACCTGGCAGTGTCAGCGTGTACCTGGAGTGTCAGAGGTGTACCAGGGAATGTCAGTGGAGTACCTGGGAGTGTCAAAGGTGTACCTGGGAGGCCAGAGGCACTGGAAGTGTCAGAGGTGTACCTGGGAGTGTCAGAGGTGTACCTGGGAGTGCCGGAGGTGTACTGAGTGTGAGAAGTGTACCTGAGTGCATGGGGGTGCACCTGGAGTGTCAGGAGGTGTACCTGGGAGTGTCAGGGTGTACCAGGAGTGTGTGAGGAGTACCTGGAGTGTAAGAGATGTACCTGGGATGTCAGAGGCACCTGGGAGAGTCAGAGGTGTACCTAGGGAGTGTCAGAGGTGTACCTGGGAGGTCGGAGTTGTACCTGGGAGTGTAAGAAGTGTACCTGGGAGTGTCGGAGGTGTACCTGGGAGTGTCACAGGTGTACATGGAGTGTCAGAGGTGTTCTGGGAGTGTCAGGAGGCACTTGGGAGGTCAGAGGTGCACCTCGGAGTGACTGAGATGTACCTGGGAGTGTCGGAGGTGTACCTGGCAGTGTCTGGAGGTGTACTGGCAGTGTCCGAGGTGTACCTGGCAGTGTTGGCGGTGTACCTGGAGTGCCAAAGGGTACCTGGGAATGTTAGACGTTTATCAGGGAGTGACAGAGAGTACCTAGGAGGCCAGAGGTGTACCTGGGAGGTGAGAAGTACCTGGGAGTGTCAGAGGTGTACCTGGCAGTGTCAGAGGTGTACCTGGAGTGTCAGAGGTGTACCAGGAATGTCAGTGGAGATCCTGGGAGGTCAGAGGTGTACCTGGGAGTGTCGGAGGTGTACCTGGGAGTGTCAGAGGTGTGCCTGGGAGGTCAGGAGGTGCACCTGGGAGTGTCAGGAGGTACCTGGAGTGTCAGAGGTGTACCTGGCAGTGTCAGAAGTGCACCGGGGAGTGTCAGAGGAGGTAAGGAATGTCAGTGGAGATCCTGGGAGTGTCAGAGGTGTACCTGGGAGGTCGGAGGTGTACCTGGGAGTGTCAGGAGGTGCCTGGGAGTGTCAGAGGTACGTGGGAGGTCAGAGGTGCACCTTGGAGTCTGAGGTACCTGGAGGTCTGAGGTACCTGGCAATGACTGAGGTGTACGTGGCAGTGTCTGAGGTGTACCTGGCAGTGCTGGCGGTGTACCTGGGAGTGTCAGCGAGTACCTGCAGGAGTGTTAGAGGTGTATCGGGGAGTGACAGAGGAGCACCTAGGGAGTGTCAGGAGGTGTACCTGGGAGTGTCAGAGGTGTACCTGGGATCATCAGAGGTGAACCTGGGAGGTCAGAGGTGTACCTGGGAGTGTCAGGTGTACCTGAGAGTGTCAGAGATGTACCTGGGAATGTCAGAGGTGTATCTGGGAGTGTTGGACGGTACCTGGGAGGCCAGAGGTGTACCAGGAATGTCACTGAGTACCTGGGAGTGTTAGAGGTGTACCCGGAAGTTTCAGAGGTACCTGGGAGTGTCAAAGGTGTACCTGGGAGTGGTCAGAGGTGTACCTGGGAGTGTCAGAGGTGTACCTGGGAGGTCGCAATTACTTGTGAGTGTAAGAAGTGGCACTGGGAGTGTCTGGGGTGTACCTGGGAGTGTCTGGGGTTTACCTGGGAGTGTCTGAGGTGTACCAGAGTGTCAGAGGTGTACCTGGGAGTGTCAGAGGTACCTGGAGTGTCAGGGTGTACCACGAGTGTCAGTGGAGCCTGGGAGTGTCAGGCGTAACTGGGAGCTGTCGGAGGTGTACCTTGAGTGTGAGAGGTGCACCTAGGAGGTCTGAGGTGTACCTAGGAGGTCAGAGGTGTACCGGGAGTGTCTTAGGTTTACCTGGGAGTGTCTGATGTACCTGGGAGTGTCAGGAGAACCAGGGAGGAAAGAGGTACCTGGGAGTGTCAGAGGGTACCAGGGAGTGTCTGAGGTGTACCTGGGAGGTCAGAAGTGTACCAGGGAGTGCAGAGAATACCTAGGAGTGTCAGAGGTGCCTGGAGTGTCAGAGGTATACCTAGGAGTACGGAGGCTTACCTGGGACTGTCGGAGTTGTACCTGGAGTGTCGGAGGCGACCTGGGAGTGCTAGGAGGTGTACCTGGGAGTATCAGAGGTACCTGGAGTGTCAGAGGAGACCTGGGAATGTCAGAGGTATACCAGGAGTGTCATTGAAGTACCTGGGAGTCTCAAAGGTGTACCTGGAGTATCGAAGGTGTACCTGGGAATATCGGAGGTACCAGGGAGTGTCAGAGGTACCTGGGAGTCCCAGAGGTGAACAGAGAGTGTCAGAGGAGTACATGGGAGTGTCAGAGGTACCTGGGAGTATCAGAGGTGTACCTGGGAATATCGGAGGTTTTCCTGGGAGTGTCAGAGGTGTACCTGGGAGTATCAGAAGTGTACCTGGGAGGTCAGAGGTGTACCTGGGAGGTCAGGGTGTAACTGGGAGGTCGGAGGTAACTGGGATTGTCAGAGGTGTACCAGGAGTGCGTGAGTCTCTGGGAGTCTCAAAGGTACCTGGGAGTATGAGAAGTGTACCTGGGAATATCGGAGGTGCACGGGAGGTACCTAGGAGTCAGAGGTGTACCTGGGAGAGTCGGAGGTGTACTGGGAGTGGCACAGAGTACCTGGGATTGTCACGTCTCCTGGCAGTGTCAGAGGTGTACCTGGGAGGTCAGAGATACCAGGGAGTGTCAGAGGAATACCTAGGAGTGTCAGAGGTGTACCTGGAAGTCAGAGGAGTACCAGGGAATGTCAGTGGAGTACCTGGAGTGTCAGAGGTGTACCTGGAACAGAGGAGTACCAGGGAGTGTCAGAGGAATACCTAAGAGTGTCAGATGTGTACCTGGAGTGTCTGGCGGTGTACCTGGGAGTGTCAGGTGTACCTGAGTGTCGGAAGTGTACCTGGGAGTGTGAGAAGTGTACCTGGGAGGTCAGAGGTGTACCAGGAGTGTCGGAGGTGTACCTTGGATTGTCAGAGGTGTACTTGGGAGTGCAGAGGTACTGGGAATGTCAGCAGTGTAGCTGGAAGTGTCAGAGGTGTACCTGGGAGGTCTGAGGTGTACCTGGGAGTGTCAGGGAGAACCAGGAGTGAAAGAGGTGTACCTGGGAGGTCAAAGGTGTACCAGGAGTGTCTGAGGTGTATCTGGGAGTGTCAGAGGTGTACCAGGGAGGTCAGAGACCTCGAGTGTCAGAGAGGTACCTGGGAGTGTCAGAGGTGTACCTAGAGTATCGGAGGTTTACCTGGGAGTGTCGGAGTTGTACCTGGGAGTGTCGGAGGCGGACTTAAGGCCAGAGGTGTACCTGGGAGCATCAGAGGTGTACCTGGGAGTGTCAGAGGTGTACCTGGGAGTGTCAGAGGTGTGCCCTGGAGGTCAGAGGTGGGTACCTGGGAGGTCACAGGAGTACCTGGATTGTCAGAGGTGTACCTGGCAGTGTCAGAGGTGTACCTGGAAGGTCAGAGGTACCAGGAATGTCAGTGGAGTACTTGGGAGTGACAGAGGTGCCTGGGAGTGTCAGAGGTGTACCTTGGAGTGTCAGAGGTGTACCTGGTAGTGTCAGAGGTGTACCTGGAGTGTCAGGAGGTGTACCTGGCAGTGTCAGCGGTACCTGGGAGGTCAGAGGTGTACCAGGAATGTCAGTGGAGCACCTGGAGCCAGGTGTACCTGGGAGGCTGCAGAGGTGTACCTGGAAGGCTGAGGAGGTACCTGGGAGTGTCAGAGGCCTGGGAGGTCGGAGGTGACCTTGGAGTGTGAGAAGTGCACCTGGGAGGCAGGGCACCTGGGAGGTCAGAGGTGTACCTGGAGTGTCATGGGGTACCAGGAGGTGGAGGGAGTACCTGGGAGGTAAGAGATTACCTGGGATGTCAGAGGTGTACCTGGAGGTCAGAGTATCTAGGAGTGTCAGAGGTGTACCTGGGAGTGTCGGAAGTACCTGGGAGTGAAGAAGTGGTACCTGGGAGTGCCGGAGGTGTACCTGGGAGTGTCACAGGTGTGTGGCTGGGAGTGCTGGGAGGTGCTCTTGGGAGTGTCAGAGGTGCACTTGGGAGGCCAGAGGCACCTGAGTGACTGAGATGTACCTGGGAGGTCGGAGGTGCCTGGCAGTGTCTGAGGTGTACCTGGCAGTGTCTGAGGTACCTAGCAGTGTCAGCGGTGTACCTGGGAGGTTGAAGGGTACCTGGGAATGTTAGACGTTTATCAGGAGTGACAGAGGAGTACCTAGGAGTGTCAGAGGTGTACCTGGGAGTGTGAGAAGTGTACCTGGGAGTGTCAGAGGTGTACCTGAAGTCAGAGGTGTACCTGAGTGTCAGGAGGTGTACCTGGCAGTGTCAGTGGTGTAGCTGGGAGTGTCAGAGGTACCTGGCAGTGTCAGAGGAGGTACCAGGGAGTGTCAGAGGTGTACCTGGGAGTGTCAGAGGTGTACCTGGGAGTGTCGGAGGTGTACCTGGGAGTGTAAGAAGTGTACCTGGGAGGTTGGAGGTGCCTGGGAGTAGTGGAGGTACCTGGGAGCGTCAGAATTGTACTTTAGAGTGTCAGAGGTGTACCTGGGAGTCTCAGAGATGTACCTGGGAGGTCAGAGGTTTTCTGGAGGTTGGACGTGTACCTGGGAGGCAGGAGGTGTACCAGGAATGTTAGTGGAGAACCTGGGAGTATCAGAGATGTACCTGGGAGTGTCGGAGGTGTACCTGGGAGTGTCAGGCATACCTGGGAGTGTCAGAGGTGTACCTGGGAGGTCAGAGGTGTACCTGGGAGGTCAGAGAGGTACCTGGGAGTGTCAGAGGTGTACCTGGGAGGCTGAGAGGTGTACCTGGGAGGTCAGAGGTGCACCTGGGAGTGTCTGAGGTGTACCTGGAGTGTCAGGGGAGAACCAGGGATTGAAAGAGGCGTACCTGGGAGTGTCGGTGGTGTACCTGGGAGTGTAAAGAAGGTACCTGGGATTGTCGGAGGTGTACCTGGGAGTGTCGGAGGTGTACCTGGTGTGTCACAGGTGTACTGGGAGGTCAGAGGTGTACCTGGGATCTCAGAGATACCTGGGAGGTCAGAGGTGTATCTGGGAGTGTTGGACGTGTACCTGGGAGTGTCAGAGGTGTACCAGGGAATGTCAGTGAGATCCTGGGAGGTCAGAGGTGTACCTGGGAGTGTCGGAGGTGTACCTGGGAGGTTGGGGTGTACCAGGGAGGTCAGGAGTACCTGGGAGGTCAGAGGTGTACCTGGGAGTGTCTGAGGTGCACGGAGTGTCTGAGGTGTACCTAGGGAGTGTCAGAGAAGTACCAGGGAGTGTCACAGGAGTACCTGGGAGGTCAAAGGTGTACCAGGGAGTGTCTGAGGTGTATCTGGGAGGCAGAGGTGTACCAGGAGGTCAGAGGAATCGGAGTGTCAGAGGTGTACCTGGAGTGTCAGAGGTGTACCTAGGAGTATCGGAGGTTTACCTGGGAGTGTCGGAGTTGTACCTGGGAGGTGTCGGAGGCGGACCTGGGGTGTCAGAGGTGTACCTGGTATCAGAGGTACCTGGTAGTGTCAGAGGTGTACCTGGGAGTGTCAGAGTACCTGGCAGTGCTGGGCGGCGTACCTGAGGCCAGAGGTGTACCAGGAACAGTGGAGATCCTGGGAGTGTCAGAGGTGTACCTGGGAGTGTCGGAGGTGTACCTGGGAGTGTCAGAGGTGTACCTGGGAGTGTTCAGAGTTGTACCTGGGAGTGTCACAGGAGTACCTGGGATTGTCAGAGGTGTACCTGGCAGTGTCAGAGGTGTACCTGGGAATGTCAGAGAGGTGTACCTGGGAGTGTCAAATGTGTATCTGGGAATGTCGGACGGTACCTGGGAGCTCAGAGGTACCAGGGAATGTCAGGAGATCCTGGGAGTGTCAGAGGTGTACCTGGGAGTGTCAGAGGTACCTTGGAGTGTCAGAGGTGTACCTGGTAGTGTCAGAGGTGTACCTGGAGTGTCAGAGGTGTACCTGGCAGTGTCAGCAGGTACCTGGAGTGTCAGAGGTGTACCAGGGAATGTCAGTGGGAGTACCTGGAGTCAAAGGTGTACCTGGGAGTGTCAGAGGTGTACCAGGGAATGTCAGTGGAGTACCTGGGAGTGTCGGAGTTGTACCTGCGAGTGTCGGAGGCGACCTGGGAGGTGAGAGGTGTACCTGAGTACAGAGGTGTACCTGGGAGTGTCAGAGGAGTACCTGGGAATGTCAGAGGTATACCAGGAGTGTCATTGAAGTACCTGGGAGTCTCAAAGGTACCTTGAATATCGGAGGTGTACCTGGGAATATCGGAGGTGTACCAGGAGTGTCAGAGGTGTACCTGGGAGTCTCAGAGGTGAAACAGAGTATCGGAGGTGTACCTAGGAGTGTCAGAGGTACCTGGGAGTATCAGAGGTGTACCTGGAGTGTCAGAGGTGTACCTGGGAGTCAGGGGTGTAACTGGAGTGTAGGAGGTGTAACTGGGATTGTCAGAGGTGTACCAGAGTGTCAATGGAGCCTGGGAGTCTCAAAGGTGTACCTGGGAGCACAGTGTACCTGGGAATATCGGAGGCGTACCTGGGAATATCGGAGGTGTACCAGGGAGTCAGAGATGTACCTGGGAGTGTCGGAGGTGTACCTGGGAGTGGCACAGAGTACCTGGGATTGTCAGAGGTGTACCTGGCAGTGTCAGAGGTGTACCTGGGAGTGTCAGAGGAGTACCAGGGAGTGTCAGGAATACCTAGGAGTGTCAGAGGTGTACCTGGGAGTGTCAGAGGTGTACCAGGAATGTCAGTGAGTACCGGGGAGTGTCAGAGGTACCTGGGAGGTCAGAGGAGTACCAGGGAGGCAGAGAATACCTAGGAGTGACAGAGGTGTACCTGGGAGGTTGGGCGGTGTCCCTGGGAGTGTCGGAGGTACTTGGGAGTGTGAGAAGGTACCTAGGAGTGTTAGAGGTGTACCTGGGAGTTTCGGAGGTGTACCTGGGATTGTCAGAGGTACTTGGGAGTGTTAGGAGGTGTGCCTGGGAATGTCAGCAGTGTACCTGGGAGTGTCTGAGGTGTACCTGGGAGTGTCAGAGGTGTGCTCACGAGTGTCAGAGGTGCACGGGAGTGTCAACGCTGCACCTGGGAGTGTTAGAGGTGTATCAAGGAGTGACAGAGGAGTACCTAGGAGTGTAATCGGTGTACCTGGGAGTGTCAGAGGTGTACCTGGGAGTGTCAGAGATGTACCTGGAGTGTCAGAGGTGTATCTGCGAGTGTCGGACGTGTACCAAGGAGGTCAGCGGTGTACCAGGAATGTCAGTGAGTACCTGGCAGTGTCAGAGGTGTACCTGGGAGTATCAGAGGTACCTGGGAGTGTCAGATGTACCTGGGAGGAGGTGTAACACGAGTCGGAGGTAACTGGGAATGTCAGAGGTGTACCAGGGAGTGTCAGTGGAGTACCTGGGAGTCTCAAAGGTATACCTGGGAGTATCGGACGTACCTGGGAATATCGGAGGTGTACCTGGGAATATCAGAGGTGTACCTGGAGTGTCAGAGGTGTACCAGGAGTGTCGGAGGTGTACCTGGGAGTGTCACAGAAGTACCTGGGATTGTCAGAGGTGTACCTGGCAGTGTCAGAGGTGTACCTGGGAGTGTCAGAGATGTACCTGGGAGTGTCAGAGGTGTATCTGGGAGGTAGGACGGCACCTGGGAGTGTCAGAGGTGTACCAGGGAATGTCAGTGAGTACTTGGGAGTGTAAGAGGTACCTGGAGGTCAGAGGTGTACCTTGGAGTGTCAAAGGTATACCTGGGAGTGTCAGAGGTGTACCTGGGAGTGTCGGAGGTGTACCTGGGAGTGTGATAAGTGTACCTGGGAGTGTCGGAGGTGTACCTGGGAGTGTCGGAGGTGTACCTGGCAGTGTCAGTGGTACCTGGGAGTGTCAGAGGTGTACCAGGAATGTCAGTGGAGTTCCTGGGAGTGTCAAAGGTGCACCTGGGAGTGTTTGAGGTGTCCCTGGGAGTGTCAAATGTACCTGGGAGTGTCAGAGGTGTCCCTGGGAGTGTTCAGAGGTGTACCTGGGCGTGTCGGAGGTGTACCTGGGAGTGTCGGGGTGTGACCTGTGATTGTCGGAGGTGTACCTGTGTTGTAAGTGTACCTGGGAGTGTCGGAGGTGTACCTGGGAGTGTCGGAGGTGTACCTGGGGTGTGTGGTGTACCTGGTAGTGTCTGAGGTGTACCTGGGAGTGTCGAGGTGTGCCTGGGGTGACAGAGGGTGCACTTCAGTGTGATGTCACTTTGGAGTGTCTGAGGTGACCTGGCAGTGTCTGAGGTGTGCCTGGCAGTGTCTGAGTTGTACCTGGCAGTATCAGCGGTGTACCTGGGAGTGTCAGCGTTATACCGAGTGTTAGAGGTGTATCAGGGGTGACTGAGGAGTATCTACGAGTGTCAGAGGTGTACCTAGGTGTGGTGTACCTGGGATTGTCTGGGATGTACCTCTGAGTGTCAGGGGTGTACCTGGTGTCAGAGGTGTACCAGGGAGTGTCAGTGGAGTACCTGGGGTCAGAGGTGTACCTTTGAGTGTCAGAGGTGTACCTGTGAATGTCAGGGTGTACCTGGTAGTGTCAGGTGTACCTGGGAGTGTGAGAAGTGTGGCAGGTGTCAGAGGTGCCTGGAGTGTCAGGGGTGTACCTGGGGTGTCAGGGGTGTGCAAGGGAGTGTCAGTGGGTACCTGGGAGTGTCAGCGGTGTATCCTGGGAGTGTTAGATGTGTATCAGGGGTGACAGAGGAGTATCTAGGAGTGTCAGAGGTGTACCTAGGAGTGTGAGAAGTGTACCTGGGGTGTCTGGGGTGTACCTGGGAGTGTCAAGGGGTGTACCTGGGAGTGTCAGGTGTACCTGGAGTGTCAGTGGGTACCTGGGAGTGTCAGAGGTGTACCTTGGAGTGTCAGAGGTGTACCTGGGAATGTCAGAGGTGTGCCTGGGGTGTGGGGTGTGCACTGGGGTGTGAGAGGTGTGCGTGGATCAGAGGTGTACCTGGGGTGTCTGGGGTGTACCTGGGGTGTCAGGGGTACCAGGGGTGTCAGTGGAGTACCTGGGAGTGTCAGCGGTGTGCCTGGGGGTGTCTGAGGTGTACCTGGGGTGTCAGACGTGTGCCTAGGATGTCAGAGTGCACTTGGGAGTGTCAGAGGTGCACCCTGGAGTGTCTGAGGGTGTACTGGTGTCTGAGGTGTGCGTGGCTGTGCAGTGTACCTGGCATTGTCTGGTGTAACTGGCAGTGTCAGTGGTGTACCTGGGAGTGTCAGCGGTGCCTGGGAGTGTTAGAGGTGTATCAGGGAGTGACAGAGGAGTACCTGGAGTGCCAGAGGGTGTACCTGGGAGTGTCAGAGGTGTACCTGGGAGTGTCAGAGGTGTAACTGGGAGTGTCAGAGGTGTATCTAGGAATTTCAGACGTGTACCTGGGAGGTGTCGGGGAGAACCAGGGAGTGAAGGAGGTGTACCTGGGAGTGTCAGAGGTGTACCAGGGAGTGTCTGAAATGTACCTGAGTGTCAGAAGTGTACCAGGGAGTGTCAGAGGAATACCTAGGAGTGTCAGAGGTGTACCTGGGGAGTGTCAGAGGTATGCCTAGGGGTATCGGAGGCTTACCTGGGAGTGTCGGAGTTGTACCTGGGAGTGTCGGAGGCGGACCTGGGAGTGTGAGGCGTACCTGGGAGTATCAGAGGTGTACCTGGGAATATCGGAGGTGTACCTGGGGTGTGGAGGTGTGCCTAGGAGTGGCACAGGAGTACCTGGGATTGTCAGAGGTGTACCTGGGAATATCGGAGGTGTACCTAGGAATATCAGGTGTCCAGGAGTGTCAGAGGTGTACCTGGGAGTCTCAGAGGTGAAACAGGGAGTATCGGAGGTGTACCTGGGGTGTCAGAAGTGTATCTGGGAGTATCAGAGGTGTACCTGGGAGTGTCAGAGTGTACCTGGGGTGTCAGGGTGTAACTGGGAGTGTAGGAGGTGTAACTGGGATTGTTAGAGGTGTACCAGGGAGTGTCAATGGGTCCTGGGAGTCTCAAGGTACCTGGGGTCTCAGAGGTGTACCTGGGAATATCGGAGGTGTACCTGGGAGTGTCGGAGGTGTACCTGGGAGTGGCACAGGAGTACCTGGGATTGTCAGAGGTGTACCTGGCAGTGTCAGAGGTGTACCTGGGGAGTGTCAGAGGAGTACCAGGGGTGTCATGAATACCTAGGAGTGTCAGAGGTGTACCTGGGGTGTCAGAGGTGTGCCAGGGAATGTCAGTGGAGTACCTGGGGTGTCAGAGGTGTGCAGGTGTGGGGTTGGGGTGTCTGAGGTGTACCTGGGAATGTCAGCAGTGTACCTGGGGTGTCTGAGGTGTACCTGGGTGTGTCAGAGGTGTGCCTATGGTGTCAGAGGTGTACCTGGGAGTGTCAGAGGTGTACCTGGGAGTGTCGGAACCTGGGAGTGTGATAAGTGTACCTGGGAGTGTCGGTGCTGGGGAGTGTCGGAGGTGTACCTGGCAGTGTCAGCGGTGCCTGGGAGTGTCAGAGGTGTACCAGGGAATGTCAGTGGAGTACCTGGGAGTGTCAAGGTGCACCTGGGAGTGTTTGAGGTGTCCCTAGGGTGTCAAATGTGCCTGGGGTGTCAGAGGTGTCTGGGAGTGTCAGAGGTGTACCTGGGCGTGTCGGAGGTGTACCTGGTGTCAGAGGTGACCTGTGATTGTCGGAGGTGTACCTGGGAGTGTAAAGGTGTACCTGGGAGTGTCGGAGGTGTACCTGTGAGTGTCGGAGGTGTACCTGGGAGTGTCAGCGGTGTACCTGGTAGTGTCAGGTGTACCTGGGAGTGTCAGAGGTGTGCCTGGGAGTGTCAGAGGTGCTGGTCAGAGGTGCACCTTGGAGTGTCTGAGGTGTACCTGGCAGTGTCTGAGGTGTACCTGGGAATTTCAGAGATGTACCTGGGAGTGTCAGAGATGTAACTGAGAGTGTCACAGGAGTACCTGGGATTGTCACAGGTGTACCTGGCAGTGTCAGCGGTGTACCTGGGAGTGTCAGCGTTATACCTGGGAGTGTTAGGAGTGTATCAGGGAGTGACAGAGGAGTATCTAGGAGTGTCAGAGGTGTACCTAGGAGTGTGAGAAGTGTACCTGGGAGTGTCTGGGGTGTGTGGGAGTGTCGGAGGTGTACCTGGGAGTGTGAGAAGTGTGCATTGGGGTGCAGTGTACCTGGGAGTGTCTGGGGTGTACCTGGGGTGTGGGGTGTCCAGGGGTGTCAGTGGAGTACCTGGGAGTGTCAGCGGTGTACCTGGGAGTGTCTGAGGTGTGCTGGGGTGTCAGACGTGTGCCTAGGAGTGTCAGAGGTGCACTTGGGGCGTGAGGAGGTGCACCTTGGGTGTCTGGGGTGTACCTGGGAGTGTCTGGGGTGTACCGCTGTGTCTGAGGTGCCTGGCAGTGTCTGAGGTGTAACTGGCAGTGTCAGTGGTGTACCTGGGTGTCAGCGGTGCACCTGGGAGTGTTAGAGGTGTATCAGGGGTGACAGAGGAGTACCTAGGAGTGCCAGAGGTGTACCTGGGAGTGTCAGGGTGTGCCTGGGGTGTCAGAGGTGTACCTGGGAGTGTCAGAGGTGTACCTGGGAATTTCAGAGATGTACCTGGGAGTGTCAGAGATGTAACTGAGAGTGTCACAGGAGTACCTGGGTTGTCCAGGTGTACCTGGCAGTGTCAGAGGTGTACCTGGAAGTGTCAGAGAGGTGTACCTGGGTTTAGAGGTGTACCTGGGTGTCAGAGATGTACCCAGGGAATGTCAGTGGAGTACCTGGAAGTGTCAGTGCCTGGGGTGTCAGAGGTGTCCTGGGAGTGTCAAAGGTGCCTGGGAGTGTCAAGGTGTCCTGGGAGTATCAGAGGTGTACCTGGGAGTGTCGGAGGTGTGCTGGGAGTGTCAGAGGTATACCTGTGATTGTCGGAGGTGTACCTGGTGTAAGAAGTGTACCTGGGGTGTGGAGGTGTACCTGGGAGTGTCGCAGGTGTACCTGGGAGTGTCAGCGGTGTACCTGGGGTGTGGGGTGTACCTGGGAGTGTCAGAGGTGTGCCTGGGAGTGTCAGAGTGCACTTGGGGTGTCAGAGGTGCACCTTGGGTGTGGTGTGCCTGGGTGTCTGGTGCTGCATGTCTGGGTGTGCCTGGCAGTGTCTGGGTGTGCCTGGGGTGTCAGCGGTGTACCTGGGAGTGTCAGAGTTGCCTGGAGTGTTAGAAGGTGTACAGGGGATGACAGAGGAGTCCTAGGAGTGTCAGAGGTGTGCCTAGGAGTGTGAGGTGTCAGGTGGGAGGTGTCCTGGGGTGTCACGGAGTCGTGTCCGGGAGTGTCAGGGGTCCTGGGGTATCAGCGGTGTACCTGGGTGTCTGAGGTGTACCTGGGGTGTCAGACGTGTGCCTAGGAGTGTCAGAGGTGCACTTGGGAGTGTCAGAGGTGACCTTGGAGTGTCTGAGGTGTGCCTGGGAATGTCTGAGGTGTCCTGGCTGTGTCTGGGGTGTGCCTGGCAGTGTCTGAGGTGTAACTGGCAGGTCAGTGGTGTACCTGGGGTGTCAGCGGTGCCTGGGAGTGTAGAGGTGTATCAAGTGACAGGTGCCTGGGAGTGTCAGAGGTGTGCCTGGGGAGTGTCAGAGGTGTGCCTGGGGTGTGGGGTGTGCCTGATCAGGGGTGCCTGGGAATTTCAGAGGTGTACCTGGAAGTGTCAGAGGTACCTGGAGTGTCAGAGTGTACCTGGGGGGACCTGGGATGTCAGTCCTGGGGTGTGACCAGGAGTGCAGGAGTCTCAAGGTGTACCTGGGAGTATCGGATGTGTACCTGGAATATCGGAGGTGTACCTGGGAATATCGGAGGTGTACCTGGAGTGTCAGCGGTGTGCCAGGAGTGTCTGAGTGTACCTGGGGTGTCAGACGTGTGCCTAGGAGTGTCAGAGGTTACCAGGGGGTGTCAGGAGGTGTACCTGGGGAGTGTCAGAGGTGTACCTGGGAATTTCAGAGATGTACCAGGGGTGTCAGGCGATGTTTTTGGGGTGTCAGAGGTGTACCTGGGGTGTCAGAGATGTACCTGGGGTGTCAGAGATGTGCAGGAGGTGTCACAGGGAGTGCCGGGGATTGTCAGGGGCTGTGCCTGGCGATGTCAGGGGTGTGCCTGGCAGTGTCTGAGGGTGTGCCTGGGGTTTAGAGGTGTGCCTGGGGAGTGTCAGAGATGACTAGCAGGGAGTGTCTGGGGTACTGGGAGTCTCAAAGGGTGTACCTGGGAGTATCGGAGGTGTGCCTGGGGAATATCGGAGGTGTACCTGGGAATATCGGAGGGTGTACCAGGAATGTCGAGTGGAGTACCAGGGGAGTGTCCAATGGAGTACCTGGGAGTGTCAGGGGGTGTGCCTGGGGTGTCAGTGGTGTGCCTGGGGTGTCAGAGGTGTATCTGGGGAGTGTCGGACGTTTACCTGGGAGCTGTCAGAGGTGGCACCAGAGATGTAAGTGGAGTGCCTGGGAACTGTCAGGGGTGGGTGTATCTAGGAGTATCGGAGGTTTACCTGGGAGGTCGGAGGGCCTGGGAGTGTCGCAGGCGGACCTGGAAGTGTCAGAGGTGTACCTGGGAGTATCAGAGGTGTACCTGGGAGTGTCAGCGAGGTGTACCTGGGAGTGTCAGAGGGTGTACACTCCAGGTGTCAGAGGTGTACCAGGGAGTGTCAAAGGTGTACCTGGGGTGTCAGAGGTGTGCCAGGGGGTGTCAGAGGAATACCTAGGAGTGTTAGAGGTGTACCTGGCAGTGTCAGAGGTGTATCTAGGAGTATCGGAGGTTTACCTGGGGAGTGTCGCAGGCGGACCTGGAAGTGTCAGAGGTGTGCCTGGGGTATCAGAGGTGTACCTGGGAGTGTCAGAGGTGTACCTGGGAATGTCAGAGGTATACCAGGAAGTGTCGGGATATACCTGGGGTGTCAGCGGTGTACCTGGAGTGTCTGGAGGTGTGCCTGGGTGTCAGAGGTGTGCCTGGGGTGTCAAGATGCATGGGATGTCAGAGGTGCACCTTGGGTGACAGGTGTACCTGGCAGTGTCTGAGGTGTACCTGGCAGTGTCTGAGGGTGTACCGGGCAGTGTCAGCGTTGTACCTGGGGAGTGTCAGCGGTGTGCATCAGGTGTTGGAGCGTGGTATCAGGGAGTGACAGAGGAGTGCGTGGGGTGACAGAGGTGTGCCTGGAGTGTGAAGTGTGCCTGGGGTGTCTGGGGTGTACCTGGGAGTGTCAGGGTGTGCCTGGGGTGTCAGGGGTGAACCAGGGAATGTGGTGGAGTACCTGGGAGTGTCAGAGGTGTACCTGGGAGTGTCAGAGGTGTACCTGGGAGTGTCAGAGGTGTACCTGGGAGTGTCAAGGTGTACCTGGGAGTGTCGGAGGTGTACCTGGGAGTGTAAGAGGTGTACCTAGGAGTGTCGGATGTGGCTGGGGAGTGTCAATGGTGTACCTGGGAGTGTCTGAGGTGTACCTGGGTTGTCAGAGGTGTGCCTTAGAGTGTCAGAGGTGCACTTGAGAGTGTCAGAGAGGTGCTGCAGTGTCTGAGGTGTGCCTGGGCGTGTCTGAGGTGTGCCTGGCAGTGTCTGAGGTGTGCCTGGCAGTGTCTGAGGTGTACTGGCAGTATCACCAGTGTAGCCTAGGAGTGTCAGCGGTGCACTTGGGGTGTTAGAGGTATATCAGGGAGTGACAGAGGAGAACCTAGGAGAATCAGAGGTGTAACTGGGAGTGTCAGAGGTGTACACTGGGAGTATCAGAGGTGTACCTTGGTGTGTCACAGGGTGCCTGGGAGTGTCAGGGGTGTACCTGGGAGGTCTGAGGTGTGCCTGGGGTGTCAGAGCAGGGGAGTGAAAGGTGTACCTGGGGTGTCAGAGGTGTGCAGAGTGTCTAGGTGTGCCTGGGGTGTCAGAGGTGTGCCAGGGGTGTCAGAGGAATGCCTAGGAGTGTTAGAGGTGTACCTGGCAGTGTCAGAGGTGTATCTAGGGTATCGGAGGCACTGGGACTGTCAGAGTGCATGCCTGGGAGTGTCAGAGGTGTGCCTGGGAGTGTCAGGGTGTACCTGGGAGTGTCAGAGGTGTGCCTGGGGAGTGTCGTGGGTGTGCAGTGTAAGAAGTGTACCTAGGAGTGTCCAGGAGGTGTACTGGGTATGGTGTACCTGGGAGTGTCTGAGGTGTGCCTGGCAGTGTCAGAGGTGTGCCTGGGAGTATCAGGGTGCACAGGATGTCATAGGTGCACCTTGAATCTGGTGTGTCTGAGGTGTACCTGGCAGTGTCTGAAGGTGTGCCTGGCAGTGTCTGGGTGTGCCTGGCAGTGCTCAGCAGTGTGGGGAGTGTCAGCGGTGCACTTGGGAGTGTTAGA
>NW_024723019.1:0-9327 GCF_018991925.1 Homarus americanus | reverse complement strand
AGGAGGGTTGTGGGACCAGGAGGTGTTACCTAACAGAGCGTTGTGGGGACCAGAGGTGTTACCTACCAGAGGGTTGTGTGACCAGAGTGTGTTACCTGCCAGAGGGTTGTGGGACCAGAGTGTGTTACCTGCCAGAGGGTTGTGGGACCAGAGTGTGTTACCTGCCAGAGCATTGTGGGACCAGTGTGTGTTACCTACCAGAGGGTTGTGGGACCAGAGTGTGTTACCTGCCAGAGGGTTGTGGGACCAGAGTGTGTTACCTGCCAGAGGGTTGTGGGACCAGATTGTGTTACCTGCCAGAGGGTTGTGGGACCAGAGTGTGTTATCTGCCAGAGGGTTGTGGGACCAGAGTGTGTTACCTACCAGAGGGTTGTGGGACCAGAGTGTGTTACCTACCAGAGGGGTGCGGGACCAGAGTGTGTTACCTGCCAGAGGGTTGTGGGACCAGAGGTGTGTTACCTGCCAGAGGGTTGTGGGACCAGAGTGTGTTACATACCAGAGGGGTGCGGGACCAGAGGGTGCGGGACCAGTGTGTGTTACTTGCCAGAGCGTTGTGGGACCAGAGTGTGCTACCTGCCAGAGGGTTATGGGACCAGAGTGTGTTACCTACCAGGGGGGATGCGGGACGAGAGTGTGTTACCTGCCAGAGGGGTGCGGGACCAGAGGTGTTACCTGCCAGAGGGTTGTGGGACCAGAGTGTGTTACATACCAGAGGGGTGCGGGCCCAGAGTGTGTTACCTGCCAGAGGGTTGTGGGAGCAGAGTGTGTTCCCTGCCAGAGGGTTGTGGGCCCAGAGTGTGCTACCTGCCAGAGGGTTGTAGGACCAGAGTGTGTTACCTACCAGAGCGTTGTGGGACCAGAGTGTGTTACCTGCCAGAGGGGTGCAGGACCAGAGTGTGTTACCTACCAGAGCGTTGTGGGACCAGAGTGTGTTACCTACCAGAGGGGTGCAGGACCAGAGTGTGTTACCTACCAGAGCGTTGTGGGACCAGAGTGTGTTACCTGCCAGAGGGTTGTGGGACCAGAGTGTGTTACCTGCCAGAGGGTTGTGGGACCAGAGTGTGTTAACTGCCAGAGGGGTGAGTGAGGCGGTGTAGGTTGGAAGTGAGGCAGGAACACGAGTCTTGACCCTTAGCAAAATGAAGTGGGGAGACCATTAACCAACACGTCATCATTAGCCAGCACGTCACCATTAACCATCAACTCGTCACGATTAACCAAGGCGTTGCCATTAACTAACACGTCACCATTAACTAACAGGTCAACATAAACCAACACGTCACCATTAACCAACACCTCACCATTAACCAGCACTTTACTCTTATGCTACACGTCACCATTAACCTACGAGTCAACATTAACCAACATGTCACCATTAACCAACGCGTCACCAAACACAGCAATAGGTGTGTGTCGTCCGCTGTACCATTATTTAAAGAATAATTTCGTTTTGTAATGAGGAACAAATATAACACAGACTCATCAGCTTCCTAATGGGACGACATAAAGGTGGTCAGGTATACTTCAGCCGGAGACAAATATGAGCTTAGGTTAGGTTAGGTTGAATTATTTCATGATAGTTTTGTTGGGTCGATTTCTTAGGTTATGTTGGGTTGGCATAAGTAGCTTAGGTTATATTAGGTTAGGTTAAGTAACTCATTGATAATTAGGTTAGGTTGAAATTACATACTGATAGTTAGCAAAACAAAATTAATGTGTGTACAGTACGTGTATGATACTCAAGGCTCCTGACAGGATAGTGTGTGCAAACCACAGCTTAATGTACAATACTACACAGAACTCTTGAAAGTTCGCATCTGAACTTCAGCCTTACTTACTGAAGCTGTTTCAGAGAGTAGTGAGGGAGGCGCCATACTCTAGGTTCTTGAGATAAATTGATATACACGGTTCAGTAATCAATAGGCTGTTGAAAATCCCTTATTTTAAATTATTGTATCTTAAGTCAAATTATTGTACGTGAAACAGTAGACTATCGTTGCTCATAACTTATGGGCAACGATATGTTATGAGTCATAACATAACGCATTTTAATATTCAATTGATATATACAATCGTACCAAAGGAGAGGAAAATATTTTATTTTTTACTTGTACCTAGTCTAAGGAATCTCATTGTTTATATTACAAAAACTGAAAGATGAGAATTTGTTCATTAGTTCATATAATACAAGTTCCTAATTTTATCCATATACATTGAGAAATATCCCATGTACTAATAAAACAAGTCATGATGCTATACACTGTAGAGCCGGGCATATTTATGACCCCTACAGGTAATTCATCATATCAGACTGCTGTACCATTAAGGTATCAGGTGCCATTAACAACTAAGAGTGACAACAGACAATAAAAGGTGGCTTATTATTATAATACAAAGTAGTTATTTTTATGTGTCTTAATGCAACGTCATCCTTAAGGGAAGTGAATCCTGAAGCGTAGCAGTAGTTCATTTTCTTTCAATTATGAAATTATGATCAATCTGTAAGTGGTATAGATGGTAACAAGTGATCGTGGGCCCGGCTGCTGGCACGAGGAACAACATTGATGGCCATTAAAAATTTAGATTGTTTAGGCCGAAATACTTTTAGTTACGAAACACTGCTAGCATGTATTGGCAAGGGCAGCCCGGAACCGTCAGGAACTCCGCCGATTGGATCCCATAGGCCACCCTTCTTCGCCAATCTCCTCAGGTGCTGAAGCAACTGAGGGTCTTCAGGACTCCGCCGAGAGGGCCAGAACAGCCGTCCTCACGCCCCCAAGGAGTGATACTAGCGAAGGTCCCGCTGGACCCCCGAGTAAAGTTGAGACTTTTCCTCTATTTCTCTTTAAGACAGAGAGGCAACACTGGCTAGTGAAGCTAAGATTATCTACTATCATATCTTGATATATTATTACTTAATTTATAGTGACGTCCACAACACACCGAGACTTTGGTGTTTGTTTCTGTGAGTTAAGGAGATACAGTGAGTCAACCTGAGACGTTAGTCAGCTGGTGCACAAGTTTTGAATTACGATCACAAGTACTCATATTTCATTATTTCTATTATCCTCGCTGGGTGGGAGATATAAACTAATGTTATAGTTATATAGTCCTAAGTAACTTATATAAAGTATATAGGCATATAGTCCCCAGTAATTCATGTAATGTTATAAGGCTTGTAGTCCCTAGTAACTTATTGCCGGATGCTTCACATTATGGTATAAGTAATATTAACATTAATTACCACTGGTTAGAGGTGTGGTGTAGATGTTTCATAGTTTAATATTTATAAACAGGCAGCTAATGAGGTGATAATCTTCACGGCCAGGAGGAGTGGTACTGACAGCCCGACGGTGTGTTCAGTGTATTAGAGGACTGTATCTGTTAACATATAGCATGAGACTTGGCCTGCTGCTGTACTGTGGCCCTGACAAGATCATGTAGTGCGGGACATCACCAGATACTCCTGCGTTGGCCTCAGACATATTCCCAAATTGATGCTGTGTCCTTTTACTGGTGGGTAGTGGACATGTTACTGCTCCAGTAGACATAAATTAGAATTTATTTATTTCACGTTAGTGGGAGTAGTAAAAGTTACCTTATATTCAGAGTAAAAGGAGGTATGACCTGAACGACTGGTGATAAGTATTCAAGGGTCTTATGCTGTGTTGGTGTGTGAGTTGCTACTGAGTGAGCCGCTGTCCACAAGGACCTCTACCCACACTACGCTCGACCTGTGGATGGGCCAGTAATTATGGTTACTCACTATACTATCGCCATCGACCTGTACCAGCCACTTGTAATACCCAAAGCTCACTAGTAACGTCCATTATATCGTATATTAAATGTTCATCTCTTTATTTGTACGTCATCCCATGCTAGATTATACGAACCTGGCATGCTATCACCGTGATACGAGCAGTAGGCAGGATACAGTCGCCATAGGCATGATAGGTAAGGTAGAATGTAAACCAGCTTATTCATGCTACCCGTCGTCACCTCCTCCAACATTCATCCGGCGCATATAGAGCGACGACATCCACTCCTACGTGTCATCCATCAGTCCAAGTAAAATAATGATTACCACATCCACAGTGGATTATATAGCACACACACACATAATAATGGAAGCCCCTCGAAATCGAGGATGGCCGGCCCAAGGGCCTCCTAGGCGTGAATTTGTTAAAGTGTAGAAGCTGTCGCCAACACAACTACCTCACCCTAAGTTAACGAGCTGCATGACCCAGTGTCAAGGAATAGTCCGAGAAGACTGGACAGCTCGCCAACTGCACTGGCTAACCATTACCCCGGAACACCATCCGCAAATCGATTAACATCCAGGGTACCAATTACTGCTGGGTAGACAGAGGCAAATGGCGTAAAGAAACTTGCCCATAGTTTCACCCAGCCCGAGGATCGAACTCGGGCAGGATGCTGACCATTTCACCACAGGTCACACACACACACACACACACACACACACACACAAGACCCACGTCAATAACTCACCATTTATTACGTGGAGGATCCCTCAGGAGGCTCCTACAGTGTGTTGCCACACCGTCGGGCTTTTAGCACAACTCCTCCTGGCCGTGAAGATCATCACTTCATTATGCTGACTGTATATAAATATGAAACATCTACGTCACACTTCTTATTGACTTTCTGCCTCATTTTTACACAATTGCAGGTCACAATTGTTTCTTTTACCTTGACAACGCAACATACATATAATGTTTCTCTCTATTATTATTATTATTATTATTATTATTATTATTGTTATTATTATTATTATTATTATTATTATTATTATTATTATTATTATTATTATTATTATTATTATTATTATTATTATTATTATTATTATTATTATTATTATTATTATTATTATTATAATATTTTCGCCCCCCAGGCCCTGATGTGGGTCATTGACCTGTGACCTGACTAATCCCGTAAAAAACAAAACTGTGAAGAATATGTCAATAAGTTACTGGGGGACTGTATACCGATAACATTACATGAGTTACTGGTGCCTATAATTATAACTATAACATTAGTTTATATCTCCCACCCAGCGAGGATAATAGAAATAATGAAATATGAGTACTTGTGATCGTAATTCAAAACTTGTGCACCAGCTGACTAACGTCTCAGGTTGACTCACTGTATCTCCTTAACTCACAGAAACAAACACCAAAGTCTAAGTGTGTTGTGGACGACACTATAAAATAAGTAATAATATATCAATATATGACAGAAGATACTCTTAGCGTCACTAGCCAGTGTTGCCTCTCTGTCTTAAAGAGAAATAGAGGAAAAGTCTCAACTTTACTCGGGGGTCCAGCGGGACCTTCGCTAGCATCACTCCTTGGGGGCGTGAGGACGGCTGTTCTGGCCCTCTCGGCGGAGTCCGGAAGACCCTCAGTTGCCTCAGCACCTAAGGAGATTGGCGAAGAAGGGTGGCCTATGGGATCCAATCGGCGGAGTTCCTGGCGGTTCCGGGCTGCCCTTGCCAATACATGCTAGCAGTGTTTCGTAAGTAAAAGTATTTCGGCCTAAACAATCTAAATTTTTAATGGCCATCAATGTTGTTCCTCGTGCCAGCAGCCTGGAGGCCATAGGTTCATCTCTACACCCGTGGGAACAACTAAGTCGGTTGTGTACAACAGCGTCAGAGAATTATAGCAGCCTTACAGTAAGAACGGCACCAGTGTCTTAAGGCTCATTAAGGCATCACGTATCGGTTAATACAAAAGGTGTTACCAAGTTAATGGCCGACAATCCAATTTTTATTGTCATTTTTCCTTCTGATTTTTTTACACTTTAGTTTACATTTGTATTAAATTTAACACTTAGTCATTTTTTCCTTACAGTAATACATACAAATGAAAAGCTTCAACCAAAACACAACGTAACGTAACGTAACCTGCTTTAGGTATATTGGAATATCTTATGAGTGTAAATGACGTTTTATATGAAACAGTGATAATATTATTATGTGTAAATTAATTTACATTATTATAACAATAAAAAGTATTCCTTTACCCCTACTTAGCGGACACACACACTGGCCATAGATGACCATGTAGGTCATCATATTAGGTCCACGTGAATAGTTTAAGTAACTTAACCTTAAGGAATATTACTTAACTCTGATCTTTATAAACACAGGATGATCATGACGCGTTATATGATATATTCTAAACAATGTAAATGTCAACATAAGTTTGGGAGAAAAACAACTAAATCTAAAGTTACTTAAAACAACAGTAAAGACTTAAACTGTACACATGAGACGAAAACAAATATCATAGTAATAAATCTAAGTTATAAATAACTAATTAAACCCTGAAACTAAATACGTATATTAAATGTTCTTTGTCTTTTATATTATATTGTTAACACAGTAATGACTTTAACACATATTGAAACAATTAAAAGAAAAAAGAAAAAAAAACACCGATCAACCTCGACCCGGAGGGCCAGATGACCCCTGGACAGCTCTGAGTTTGACCAGCACGTTCGTGTTTATATTATTATCTCGACTGAATTATATTACAAAGTCACTTATGAGTTTTTCAATGTTGTTTTGATAATATTTACTTATTCTCACCTAAATGTTAACAACTAGCGTATTAAAGAATACGACCACAACTAAATAAAGGCGGAAATTCACGGAGGTAACTTGGTGTAACTGGCTAGACTCCCCAAGGTGCCACAGACCTGCCATCGTCTAGTAGTTTTTCATCGTGTAGCACAACTGAGGCAATACATACGAACACGTTTACTATATAGCTGAAGTATTTTACACGTTTCTTATACTGCCACTACTGAGAGAGGGGGAGGGAGGGAAGGAGGGGGAGGGAGGGAAGGAGGGGGAGGGAGGGACGGAAGGGGGCTACACGATGAACCCATAAATCAGGTATAGCTTGTCGAGGACGGGCTACGGGGCAATGTAAGCAATGGGGCTACTAAGACTATAGGTATAGGCTCCAAGTCCACGCTAGGCCAGGCCTGAGATGATGACGTCACTAGCAGCGTCCTCAGCGGATATTACACGACTTGTATCTCTCGTCCATCTCTCTCTGGGTGAGGAGGAGGAAGGGGGAGGGGGAAGAGGAGGGGGGAGGAGGGAGGAAGGAGGAGGAGGAGGAGAGGGGGAAGGAGGAGGAAAGGAGGAGGTGGGAGGAGGGGGAGGGAGGGGGAGGAGGAGGGCAGAAGGAGGGGGAGGAGGGGAAGGAGGGGGAGGAGGGACGAGAGAGGAGGGGGAGGAGGGGGAGGGGAAGGAGTGGGGAGGAGGGGAAGGAGGAGTGGGGAGGAGGGGGGAGGAGGAGAGGGAGGAGGGGGAGGGGAAGGAGGGGGAGGAGGAGGAGAAGAGGAGGAAGAAGAGGAGGGACGTAAAGGGGAAGAGGAAGAAGAAGAGGCGGAGGAAGGAGAAGGAAGAAGATAAGGAGTAGGAGGAAAGTGAGAAGGAAGAAAGAAGGAGGAGAAAGAGGAGAGAAGAGAAAGAAGATGGAAGAAAGACAGAGAAGGGGAGGGGAGAGGAATGGACACAAAGCGAACAGTAACAAGTTTCAGTGTTGGTAGTGGTAGTGGTGGTGGTGGTGGTGGTGGTAGTGGTGGTGGTGGTGGTGGTAGTGGTGGTGGTGATAACAGCAGTGGTCACGTTAGTAGTAGTATTAGTGGTGATTATAAGTGGTGCAGATGACGTGGTGGTGAGTGGTGATACGTGGTGGTAGTCACAGAAATGGTGGTGGTAGTGATGATAATAGCAGTGGTAGTGGTGGCAGTAGTAGGTGGTGGTGATAATAGCAATGGTCACACAGTCCTGTCGTAACTGGCTGGCGGGTCTCAGGTGACATGTCGGGGCGGAATGGGACAGAACAAAGCCTCGGCATCCGTCACCCCCTCCTTCCCTCCCAGACAGTTAACAGTCACAAAACGTCTCGACCTGTAAATACCTCAGCCCTGGGAACACCCGCAGAAACCGGAGACAGTCCCTGAGAAAACCCTAAAGAAACCGCCGTGGCCCGAGGGATGGACTAGCCGAGAAAATCATAACGAATTTCAGGAAAGCTCTTTTGGCTCCTCATGGGAAAAGGTTTTCTTTGCCATTTTAAAAGATTTGGAGCCACAATGAGGGATTTTTCACCGCTAAGGGTAAGGAGGTGGTGGGGGAGGGGGGATGGAGAGAAGGGGAGGGGGTGAAGGGAGGGGAAGGAGTGTATAGGGGGAGGTAGTGAAGAAGGAGGGGATGGACGGTGGTATCCCACACACCCACTTATGTAATGGAGGTTTAGAATACACTACCGAACACACTTATCGTATACGCTCAAAAATATTATCACATCATCACTAACTAATAAAACACAAGACTTGGTGAGTTATGTGTGAAGGGGATCATTCAGGTGGTGTGATAATACAATGTGACAGAGAAACTTCACTAAATGGAGGAGGAGACACACACGTCCTCCCCCATGGCTCCCACACACTCGCCGACGAATCACGTTCCGACTTCTTTATAAGGACCTTCCTATTACCTGAATAACCCGGCAGCTGCAGCCTCAACCAATGGGGCGCCGCGCATTACCGCCGGCCTCCAATAATTACACCACATCCAGGAAAGGGGCGGGTTTTGGGATTGATAAAAAACGCGCCATTCCCACTCTCGCGGGTGATTGGGCGAGGAAGGAAGATGATAAAAAGAGGCGACTGTGATTGGCTGGCACCGCGTGTAATCACATATGACATGATGAAGATGATGATGGTGTTGCGATATGAGGAAGGTGTGTACTAGTGTGTGGTTGGCTGTGGCGGTAGTGGTGACTGGCATGTGTGACGTGTGTGTGTTGGCTACTGATGGCGACCCTCTACACTGCCCCTGTTCCCACAACCACCCCCACCGCGCCTCACCATCGCTCCACACTACCCTCCCATAACATATAATTACAGTATATAAGTTATTAATAACAGCAATTTAGTATTTATTATAGTTTTCCGTATAGAGAAAAACACGTAAAAACAACATAGGATAAACTGGACAGTGTCAGATTGTGGGTGTCGGGAAACTTTGGAAGTGTGTAGTAGTAATAATAATTAACGGTTTATTGAAAAATATGGCAGGCAAAAAACTGAAAATATAAACTAAACAGAGATGAGTGGGTCACTTTGTTGTCAAGAAATACACAAGTAATATTAGTGGTAAATAATATTACTTGTATATGATGACAAGGAGGACTGGATCTTTTAACAGTTTCAGAACAGTTACGGTACTAAAGTGAGATAGACAAGGAGTGACTACACAGGTTAACTACGAGTTATGAAGTG
>NW_024723018.1:0-14389 GCF_018991925.1 Homarus americanus | reverse complement strand
GTGGGATAGAGGCCGGAGACGAAAAGGACGAGTTGAGGTCAACGCTACAGGATTGGGCGGCGGCCACCTTCTCCACAGGGCAGACGAAAACATGTAACTCATCATCTAGGTGGAGTCAAGATCACCTCTTGCTGCTGAATAAGCTTCGTGTGTAACAATGTCAGTACATCTTCTGTTTTTACTTGATAGTTAGATACCGACACCAATACTCCCCCCTGTCCTGTTAGAGGCAGTATATTAGAGGCAGTATAGGTCACGTTCACTTATACTTCCTCCTGTTCTGTGAGAGGCAGTATAGGTCACGTTCACTAATACTCCCTCCTGTTCTGTGAGAGGCAGTATAGGTCACGTTCACCATCTCCCAAGTCTTGTGGTAATTCTAATTCCCTGCTTTACTTCGTCACAACTCAGACTGTGTAGATTAAACTCATATTCACTGTATCAGGGGCAGGCAAACTGACCCATATGGCAAATTACTGCAGTGTTATGATAATCAGACCTACAGATTTAGGCTACTCTGCTTTTGTTTTCATATTTGGAGAGGACAGCATAATGATAATGAGATCCTTATCAACATCAAAAACCCTCTTCTAGGTTCACCTGCATGAGGTTAATTGCCATCGAACAAACTAGTGGCCACATTTCACTCACTAACTAAAACAAGTCCATTGAGTAAAAAGGAAGACGGCTGAGGAACACTCAGCATCTGTCAGTACTACAGTAAAACTTATCCATTTACTCGAGTCTTCGTCTGTCGGGTTGTGCTTGTCAGTCACGTCGTATTGTGGGTGTGTCGTCATCCACCCACATACTGGAGTGAGAAATCACATGCCTCACGGTTCCGTTGTCAAGGAAAAGAAAAAAAAATAGATATAAAGACTGTCTCTCTGTTCAGGAGAGTGTTGTGTGTATTAGTGTTAGGTGAGGTGTAGAGGCCTACTAGCTCCCCCAGTCTCAGTACTCCTCTTGCTAAAAATGCGCATGCGTGAAAAAGAGAGAATCTCTCAAACCTCTGCATACGCCGTCTGGGAGCTCCCCCAGTCTGATGAGAGGGCCCTTGCTCTTATTAGTAAACGCTGCCTTTAGCCACAATACCGTAGAAACCGTTGTTTTTGCATTCAAGTTAAGTTAGGTTAGATTAGGTTATGTTGAGTTTGATTTGGTTGGATAGTCTAGGTTAGGTTAGTTTAGGTTAGGTTAGGTTAAGATCATCAAAATTATTTACACAGATGAATTCTATTTTATATAATTAGTATGAGAAATCAGAATATGTGTTACCGCGGCACCAGCAAAGCCAGTAGTGAAGTAACCTCCCAGCCCGGCTGGTGCTGACGATTGTTCGCGCATATAATCGCATTACTAGTAAGGAGAGCACTGAGACTGACTGAGGAAGCTTCAGACCGCTACAAGGAACCAGCGTCGGTCCTAAGACTCAATGTTTTTCTGGCACAGCGTGTAACCTACAGCTTCCTCGGCTACTGAAGGCGTCCCACAACTCACGTGGTAGTGTTCCGGGAGTGCTGTTGTGCTTTTAAAGATTGTGATACGAGTCACGTAATATGTTGTGAGACTGATGAAGTAATGTTGTGAGAATATTGTGGTAGTGTTGCAGGAAGTGTTGTAGTATTGCTCTAGGTTGTGTTACAGTAATACGCGGGTGCTTATTGTCATGTAAATAATATGGTATCATGCTGGTGATTAAGAGATGTGGTTATAACGCTGCAGTGTGAGCACCATATGACAGTAGAGGGGAAGAATAGCTGGTTCAGTTATAGTTCTGTTACAGGTAGTGTGTTAGTGTTGCGGCCAGCGTGTTTTTGTTTTTTTTAATGGTCGGGACAGCTTGAGACGACACTGTGACTTGTAGTAAACTTTTGGTCATTTCCACCCTTAATGCATTAGTGCCAGTATCCAGAAGGGTCCTGATATTCCATGCAGCGACCGTAAGAGGTTATATAATTTGTTTTTGCTTTTGTCAAGAACATTATGCAGCTTTAGAATGAATACTACATAAAGAAAAACTCTAAAAAATAAAATCGGACTTTTGTTTCTATATTAAGAATTTATGAACTATAGTGACGAACGATAAATACAAAACGAAAAAAAACACACACAATATATATAATAAAGCCATATTCTTATATAAATACATTAGCATCTTAATATATATATCCTATATTAATCAATTTAATGTACGTCGCTCATCACTTGTAAACACACTACTTCCGGGTTATTATTATGGAAGTAATATATTTCCACATAAAATATACTCCTCACTTCACATCTCAGCTGGTCTATAATCACCGTCACTACCGCAGTTTTTTTTTTTTAAAGAAATTCTCGAGGCGGAGTTAATGAGCCCACCACTTCTTGTTACATCACCGAGCAATTACTGTTAAGCATCTGTGGAGGGCAGGGGGTTCATGCTGAGTACTGCAGCTGATTAGACGGCGTATGTGTTGAGTACGTCAGCTGAGTACAGGGGGTCTGTATTGAGTTCGATCGTTCATTAGAGAGCGTGTGTTGAGTACGATAGCTGATTAGGGCGTCTGATGAGTACGGGATTGGGTATAGAAAGTGTCTGTGTTGGGTAGTGAGCATCTGAACAAGTCAATTAAAGAAACAAAACTTGTTGCCACCCTTGTCTTTACCCTCTTCCTTTAAAAAAAATGGGCATATAATTAAGAACCCGAAAACTGCAATCGATCCTTATCCCATAAAATGCAAAATAATTCATGCTAACGTTATTAAATAATATGAATACATGATTTACAAACAGGGGCGGATTAAGGTCTTGGGGGGAAGGGGCCTGTCACCTTTATTTAATTTGATACTCCTTTGCCTGCAAATGACCCAATCAATGCATCAGCACTTTTATTTCCCAACTTCAGGTGTCTTGTACCTTAATGTTCTCACTGTTCTTTCTTAGCGGTGTGGTTGATCTTGTTAGTAAAGGATACAGGCCAGTAAGGAAAACATATACATCTGTGTTTACTGAAAAGACACGAAGAGTTAATGTAAAGTACGTCTCTAAACAACTGATTATCAGCTCTTTCAGGCACGGTTAAGCCTTGGCCTGAGCCGATACTCTTATCAATTAATTACCTTCCAGCTTCGGCTTCTTCATGGATCCATATCCCCGGATCAATATCCATCTCACTGTAATTATGCAAACTATGCAATATACTGATACAAGATATAGGACGCTGACAAAATAACATAAATTATGTTATGTAACGAACACCATTGTTGTGTCAAAAGGTGATTTAAAAACGAAAAATTAATATCTCATGAAGTGGCCAAAACAGGTGAAGCTTTTTTCTTATGCGACCAATTACTGAATAGAACCTTTTTTTCTTCAAAGATCCAGAATGGAGACCAAACTAATGAGACATGTTCTCTACAGTATACATACACCGTGGGGTGACTACTGTAAGACCTCCACCAAGAAGATAAGTAAAAAAAGAAAAAATAAGAACATTTAAAAGAAATAAGTAAGGAGAGAGAGAGAGAGAGAGAGAGAGAGAGAGAGAGAGAGAGAGAGAGAGAGAGAGAGAGAGAGAGAGAGAGAGAGAGAGTGTGTGTGTGTGTGTGTGTTACAGCCGATAGTATTAAGAATGTTGAGACCATGATAGAGCAGCTGTGGTGATAAATTTTGTTCAAAACCACAAAACATTAATTTGATAAAGGTGCATAACTCTGAAGCAGTAATACGATAATTAATCAGTGTCTCTATTGGGGGAGCGAGGCAGGTGATATACCATTCAGTAGTATGCGTGTATAAATATATGTCGATATACTTGTGTTTACAGCTGTACATCTCTTCCCATGTGTGTATGTATGTATGTGGGCGAGTGAGTAAACGTATATATTTGTGTGAAGTGATTTTGTTTCTGTTGCTTTGTGTTAATATTATATATATATATATATATATGTAATATCCAGAAATTTCAGAGTAATTTCAAATGCCCCGCCATGAGTGATACTGAGCGTTCAAGGTCATCTGAGGGGAGGGAGCGCTGCCTGCTCGTAGTGAGAGACTGCGGAACTAGGCCTATATGATATTAAATGTAATTTACCGAATTAATAATGATGCGATTCATGAAGTTAAGGGACTATTATTGAATTTGAAATTATTATAGATCGTTTAGCAGTCTGAATAATGTTACGGGTGTCCCAAGGAGTTATTAGTTAGGCGGTAAATATATCACGTAGGACCAAGCTAACGCCTTGAGGAGACGCGACGCTGGCTAGGCCCAGTCCCGGAGAGCATTCACACAGACAAGACGTTCCGCGCGTCCATCAGAAATAGTCACGTGGCCTAGTCACCTGTGCTGCGCTATTGCAGTATAACAAGTAAGTCTCATTCGATCTCAGACAGGGTTAGATAGGGCAGTGATAAAGTAAACTAGAGCTAACAGTGAGTTCATTTCAGGGTTTCCGTCAGAACCCACTTGATTGGAGTTGACCGGAGTTGATTGGAGTTGACCGGAGTTGACTGCGAGAGATTGACTGCCGTTGATGATTGAGGGTGGCGATTGTCGCCATTGGACCGATCAGTGTAGGCCTGTCACTGTTTAGCGGGGTAGCAAAGGATCTCTTGAGTGAACGAGTGCTCCCGACAACTAACACGACACGGGACCAGCATCAGCAGTGGGTGATCAGTTCTTACCACTCCGGTGCACAACCCCACATGTCCCGAGCAGCTAGTGAAACCCTCTTGCTAACGGGAAGCTAAAGTTTCTCTCAACTGCGCAAGGTCTGATTGGCTCACTCTCTTCCTGCCCATGGACGCACTGGGAGTACACTGAGGCTATCTGAGTATATTAATGGTCACACACTGAGACCGTGAGTCTAGGACTCTAGGAGATACCTAGAGGAACATTTTATCTTCCTTATCACGGGTGTAGTTAACACCATTCCTCAGACTGATATTATCTTGACGTGTGTAGTTTAATATTTCTTAAATAATTTTGATAGTAGTGTTTTTTTGAATGTTTGTGCCATTAAGTGGAACCAGAGTGATACTGTGATTTGATTCTTTTAATGCCTCTAATTCTTCATAATTCTGATCTCAGGTATAACCTTGTTCCCCAGAGCAGTGGTTAGGTTAGGTTAGGAAGTGTACACCTGTTGGGGTGCTATAATTTTGTTGAGTGATATTATTTTGCTGAAAGCCCTTAGGGCCTATTCATTGTAGAGTATTTAATTTCTTATCTTTTATTACCATTCCTCAGTGACTGATATTATTTTGTTGAAGACCCTTAAGGCCTATTCATTGTGGAGTATTTAATTTCTTATTTTTTAGTACCATTTCCTAAGTGACTGATATTATTTTGTGAAAGCCCTTAAGGCCTGTTCATATGTGCAATTAACATTTCTTAATACTTTAAATTTATTGTTGCCTGTGTTTCTAATAATTTCTATGTCATGTATAACTTTTATTCCCCAGAGTAGTGGTTAAAGTTTAAGTTAAGAGGTGCGCATATTGGTGTACCATTATTTGATTGTGTTTGTAGTGTTGGAGGGAATATAAGTGTCTAAATTTTACAGTGTGTCTCATTCATCCCAGTCACAGACGCTATCCTTCCACGGGTCACGGACAGTTCATTTTGTGTAGTAGATTTAAGTGTTCTTGTGCTGGTTCGGGATTTTTCTCAAAGGGGCGCTTCCACTGCCTTTACCATCTATTAAATTTTAATAAACCCCAAGTCAAGTGAGAAATTAAAGTCCAGCAAATTCCGACCGGTTACAAATGGTAGCAGAGCGTAGTTTTTAATGTCGTGACTGATAGTACTGTGGTTGGGATAATGAACGCTATCATGTGTTGGTTAGTAATGGTAGGGATTGAACTCGCACTGATGCTCATCCTTGTGCCCGGACTGAGTTGGTTAGGCTTGACAGTAGAGATGTGTATGAGGAGGAAGAGAGACGGCCGCGGGACCTTGGTACAGCTGAGAGAGGAGTTCGGAGACCTAAAGAGGGATTATCAAGCACAGGTAAACAGGTTCAAGTGGGAGTCTCAGGCACACATTCAACGGTTCAGGGAGGAAACAAGGGGTGAATGTCAGGCACACGTCCAGCAGTCAAGGAAGTGTGAGGTCCAAGTGGGAAATATAGGGGTACGTAAGTAGTTCAGAGAGGTTGATCGAGCCCTCCAGCTGAGAGACAAGACGAAGCCGACCGATTACAGTTAGGGTGCATGGTAATGAGAAAAGGCAGGTTGTAGGGGGTGAGTTGGAGGAGTTGTGAGTAGGGCAGAGGGGATTGGAGAGATGGTTAGGTCAGAGAGAGATGTGCGTTGAGTCATGAGCGGGATTGAGTTGCTGTCATGAGCGGGATTGAGAGTACGGTTGTAATGTCCAGGGCCTCACTAATATGGACTGGTACATTGTCAGAGGGTTGGTCTGCCGGCATGAGGTTCGGAGACGTGGACTGAGTATTGTTTTGACACTGGTTCCTCTTAGCTCAAGGGCCAGGCAAAAGGAGAGCATGTTGGAGATGGACTGAGTATTTTTTTTGACACTGGTTCCTCTTAGTTCAAGGGCCAGGCCAAAGGAGAGCATGTTTGTTTTGGGCTGGTATTAATTTTGACATTGGTTCTCTAGTTAAGGGCCAGGCAAAAGGGGAGCGTGATGTTCTGGTTGGTATTGAGTTGGGCTAGGAAGAAATGGAGTTGCTAGCTGCGAGTGGAATAGTACAGAGTTGAAGGTGGGTTCTAAGTTGTTCTCTCAGCACATGAGGGCAGTGCTGTCTTTTTTTTAGGGGGGTCGAGTGTTAGCGGGAGAGAAAAGGAGAGAAGAGAAGACGGGAATGCTGCATTTAGCAAAAGGGGTGAGGTGCAGTCCTTAGAACAAAATTTTAGGGGGGTCGTATGCATGTTTTCTCAGCACATGAGGACAGTGCTGTCTTTTTTTAGGGGGGTCGATTGTAATATCCAGAAATTTCAGAGTAATTTCAAATGCCCCGCCATGAGTGATACTGAGCGTTCAAGGTCATCTGAGGGGAGGGAGCGCTGCCTGCTCGTAGCGAGAGACTGCGGAACTAGGCCTATATGATATTAAATGTAATTTACCGAATTAATAATGATGCGATTCATGAAGTTAAGGGACTATTATTGAATTTGAAATTATTATAGATCGTTTAGCAGTCTGAATAATGTTACGGGTGTCCCAAGGAGTTATTAGTTAGGCGGTAAATATATCACGTAGGACCAAGCTAACGCCTTGAGGAGACGCGACGCTGGCTAGGCCCAGTCCCGGAGAGCATTCACACAGACAAGACGTTCCGCGCGTCCATCAGAAATAGTCACGTGGCCTAGTCACCTGTGCTGCGCTATTGCAGTATAACAAGTAAGTCTCATTCGATCTCAGACAGGGTTAGATAGGGCAGTGATAAAGTAAACTAGAGCTAACAGTGAGTTCATTTCAGGGTTTCCGTCAGAACCCACTTGATTGGAGTTGACCGGAGTTGACTGCGAGAGATTGACTGCCGTTGATGATTGAGGGTGGCGATTGTCGCCATTGGACCGATCAGTGTAGGCCTGTCACTGTTTAGCGGGGTAGCAAAGGATCTCTTGAGTGAACGAGTGCTCCCGACAACTAACACGACACGGGACCAGCATCAGCAGTGGGTGATCAGTTCTTACCACTCCGGTGCACAACCCCACATGTCCCGAGCAGCTAGTGAAACCCTCTTGCTAACGGGAAGCTAAAGTTTCTCTCAACTGCACAAGGTCTGATTGGCTCACTCTCTTCCTGCCCATGGACGCACTGGGAGTACACTGAGGCTATCTGAGTATATTAATGGTCACACACTGAGACCGTGAGTCTAGGACTCTAGGAGATACCTAGAGGAACATTTTATCTTCCTTATCACGGGTGTAGTTAACACCATTCCTCAGACTGATATTATCTTGACGTGTGTAGTTTAATATTTCTTAAATAATTTTGATAGTAGTGTTTTTTTGAATGTTTGTGCCATTAAGTGGAACCAGAGTGATACTGTGATTTGATTCTTTTAATGCCTCTAATTCTTCATAATTCTGATCTCAGGTATAACCTTGTTCCCCAGAGCAGTGGTTAGGTTAGGTTAGGAAGTGTACACCTGTTGGGGTGCTATAATTTTGTTGAGTGATATTATTTTGCTGAAAGCCCTTAGGGCCTATTCATTGTAGAGTATTTAATTTCTTATCTTTTATTACCATTCCTCAGTGACTGATATTATTTTGTTGAAGACCCTTAAGGCCTATTCATTGTGGAGTATTTAATTTCTTATTTTTTAGTACCATTTCCTAAGTGACTGATATTATTTTGTGAAAGCCCTTAAGGCCTGTTCATATGTGCAATTAACATTTCTTAATACTTTAAATTTATTGTTGCCTGGGTTTCTAATAATTTCTATGTCATGTATAACTTTTATTCCCCAGAGTAGTGGTTAAAGTTTAAGTTAAGAGGTGCGCATATTGGTGTACCATTATTTGATTGTGTTTGTAGTGTTGGAGGGAATATAAGTGTCTAAATTTTACAGTGTGTCTCATTCATCCCAGTCACAGACGCTATCCTTCCACGGGTCACGGACAGTTCATTTTGTGTAGTAGATTTAAGTGTTCTTGTGCTGGTTCGGGATTTTTCTCAAAGGGGCGCTTCCACTGCCTTTACCATCTATTAAATTTTAATAAACCCCAAGTCAAGTGAGAAATTAAAGTCCAGCAAATTCCGACCGGTTATATATATATATATATATATATATATATATATATATATATATATATATATATATATATATATATATATATATATATATATATATATATATATATGTGTGTGTGTGTGTGTGTGTGTGTGTGTGACTACATGAAGTAAGCCAATAGAGTGAAGTAAAAGAATGAAAAATCTTACTTCCATCAACATATCCGATACCTGACCATTATGAGCATATTAAACAGCTTATGATGAATTTTGGACATATTGGACATATTGTCTCTTAACCTACGAGTATTAAACTTAATAACTTTCCCTCATAAAGTATAGAGCGAGGAGACATAAGTACCCAGTATCTATGTCATTAATGGAAAGTGAACCTCATTCATGTCTTTTAATATGGCTACTTTATTTTTATCATCAATGTTTTAATATGATAATTTTTAGGTCGTTTCATAAACCAAAAATTCCATCATCGTTTTCACTCATATCCTATAATTTTCCTCGGGCTAATTATGACCCTACGGGGAATCAGAAATTGAACTACAAGAGGATTGAAAAAGCTATACCTACACCCCCCTCCCCCACACACACACCTGTCAGTGTTGTGGATAGTGGATTGCTCGATATCCCTGGATGACGTGGATACCAAAATGAATAATCCACATCAACACCATCAAGGAAGGCTACCAATACATTTCCCCTAAAAAGGTTTGTCATGTTACACCCAGTTGACCTGCTCTGGATCACAACCCTAGCAGCAGCAGGGCCTTCTACCTTGATATTAAAACAGTTTATTTAGCCAGGAAAATAAAGACACAGAGTCGATAATAATAACAATATTGAAACGGCTGAGCCAGTTGAGAGCCTGAGTTCTCTTGAAGGCACTGATCATTTATCTCAAGGAAGTATTATGTAATATTTAGCATCATCTGGAATAGTACTCGCAACATGGTGGTAGTAAGAACATATCATAATGTTCCCACGGTTATCACCTCTGCAACACTAATCTCTACAAGGCCCTTCGTAACAGAGCCATTCGTAAAATATACTCCGCAAAAAAGTCATACTATCCTGTCAGGCTGCATCACCCTGAGGTAGAGTGACACCAGCCAGGGTATGGTAAATGTATATAATGTGTATAACCCTGGTCTTGGTATGGTTGATGGTGATATTGTTGGAGGTGGTCTATTTCTAGAGAGTGTAGGGCGCTAATACAGGAGTATCCTTCTTCAGAGTACTATAGTTGTACTCCGAGGAGGCTGCAGCTGAAAAGTGATGACAGCTTCTCGGAGGTAATTGAGGCTGTTACCGATTCCAACGTTGATGGCTTTGTTAGAACTTGTATCGCGACTGACTAAATCAAACGTGTTGGTGTAGTTTAAGAAGGTGAGAACTACAGGGGGCATATGCATTTGTAGGTTGTTATAATGAAGACTAGGAAGTTGACAAGACAGTTTATGGTGGAGGAGGCCTTTGTATTGTTGAATTACTGATGGTCTATGAAACCTGAACAGTCCGTAATAAACCGAGTCAAATATAAAACTCTTGCAACTTAGAAGATCAGGATGGTGGTGGATGGCCGTAACTCGTTGAATGATTGTAGACTTTGTGACTTCGGTACTGGAGGGAAGTATTAATGAAGGGGCAGAGAAGTATAGCTAGTTCAGGGAGATATTCTTGTAGAGCTTCACTGGAAGGTCAATGGGATTAAGTATTCAATCATAAAGACCTATTCGCCTGGTGACTTCAAACACTTGTACCAATTCAGTGGGTAAGGGCATTGGCAGCGTCAAGGTGGGGACGTGTCTAACATATTGTGTCAAAATGATCATTGATTTTTTTTAGCTATAAATAAGGAGGATGCGCTGTGCGTCTTCTTCCTTAAACCACATAATCTCTTAAGGGGTTCATTAATCAAATTGTCTAACCTAACCTAACCTAACCCAACCCAGTCTAACATAACCTAACCTAACCCTACCAAACCTAATTTAACCCAACCCATCCCACCCCAGCCTACAGAACAGTGGACAATAAAGACCTAAGAACTGGCACTAGAGGCACGGAAGAAGCTCATTAGTCAGTAGAGCACCTGTATGATGTACTCATAAGTACAACAAGTGAGGCGCACCAGTGGAAGATAAATTGGAAGGGAAAATTTTAATGATCTAACAAAATGTTGAATAGAAAATAAATGATGCTACATCTCTGCGTCACCGACCTGTGTGTTAACCCTACAGAGAGAGGAGAGGTGGGGAGAGTAACATCACAGAAGCCTCACAGCCATTCCCTACAGAATCCAGTTGAACGAAATAAACACCGGAAAACACTGTACAAACGCAAGAGAATTTTATAATACAGAAAATATTGGAAACAAATAAATGGGAGTTGCGCTATTTTTCACGAGTTCCTTTTTAAAAGCCATGATTTATTGTGATAGCTTATCGGAAACTTGTATTATTTTTCACTCCGGGAGAATGAAGTTGCTGGAATATGTAAATGGGATATCAGTAGAGGCAGAGATAGAATTGATAATGCAAGGATCATTAATATTGGCCCTGGGTCCTCCCTCCTTCTCCCGGGGGATTGATTACTGCAACTTCAGACTGTAATGCCCTTTCCATCGCTTCTTATTAATTGCCGTATCAAAAACTTATCAAAAAGATATAAGAATTAATGTCCCAGTTTCTCCTTTTCTTTTTTATTTTCTTTAATGTGTGAGAGGAATTGAGGCGACATTTTTGGTCTTACTTTATTTAGTATATCTTGTGACAATAATAATGTGAAGAGAGCGATGTAATCTGTTGAGTGAAAGTACTGCATGAAAGTTTAGTAGATATGCAAATGAGGAGGGGAAGCAAAAGTGTTTATAGAGTTCCAGGAAAGACAAGATTAATGTGGGAAATAACCGTACACGGTTTGTACTATCAATACTGTATACGGATCAGGAAAACCATATTACTTATCGTTCAGAATCAAATAATAATAATAACAGAACTACAACTACTACTGTACTACTGCCACAACAACACGGGGAGTCTGGCGTATTCATGGGAGGAAGAATATCCACAATCTTTAGTTCTTAATAAAATATCAATAAACTTTGATTATTACAATATGCTAATATATACATTAGTTACAATAATACGGGTATGGTACGAGAAGACAACAAACATTACAGACTGAAAGAATCGCTGTTTTATTCTTTCTCGTGCTGTACGTTCGTCCCTGAAGCTCTGTGCCCCAAAATTACGACCAGAAGTGGTGTTCTATATTACATGAAACAAACTAAATTTATGGAAATTAAAGAAAAATCAAGAGCCATAAATAAAGTAAATAAAACACTCCACAAAACGCGGTACTCTGTGTAAAACGGTACTATAATTTCCATCGATTTGACTTCTAAAACAGAGAAATGTTTCAGTGTAAATAAGAGAACAATATTTTGTTTATATACAATGATTGGTATTTGTGTAGCTGTCTGAGTGTAGAATAAATGGCGACTATCATAGAAAGCCAAAGAGAAGTTTGTATCTGCATGATCTTTGTGATGTTTAAAGTGAGAACTGGAAATGTGGTGAGACTGTCATTAGGTAGATCCACAATTCACTAATTTTATTGAAAGGGGATAAATTCTCATTTATCTATCACGGTTTGAGCTGGTTAGAAACCACCTATCATGATAATGTTCATTGTTAAAATATATCCCAGAAAACTATATCTATAATTTGCTGTTGGTGGATACAGGGTGAAACAGACAATAACATTAGTAATCAGGTTTAAGTTAGAATATAGAACACAGTGTAGAGGGTGGGAGCTATGAGAAGGATCTTTACGTCGTGTTTATTGCTCCCATAAGAGGAATATCTAAGACAATGACACAAATCCCACATCTTACACCTGATATATAAACAAGGTGATGAAAAGTACCGGTAATGAAGGTCTTGATAAAACAACACTTGTAGACGACCAGTGAGGAAGATTTGCCAGAAATTATGTGAGAAATATACTGCTGCTAGAGAGGTCACTGAGAGGGGTTGGAAGCGAGAGGAGAGAGGGGATATTTATAAAGAGAAAAATTTATGAGATAAAAATCATGTAACAAAAATGTGAATGAGAAAAAGGAGAGAAAATTTTAAAAGAGGTTAAGTGCACTAAAGAAACCCGAGGTATGAGAGGAAAAAAATTGAAGTCTATGAAGGTAAACATAAAGGACATAAAAATTAAATAAAAAATGCTAACATGAATGAGAGAAAAAAAGAGTAAAAAAAAAAACATTGTGTAAAGGTTGAATAAAATTGCCAGATAAAAAAAAACACATCAGACAGTTTTAGAGGGAAGAGAACAAACAGCGAAGGAAAAAGTGTGTTATAACCAGCTGCTGGATGATGGTGGGAGAGGATCAGGTCTCTTGGTATTCTTTTGTTTCTAATGTTTGTGGTATTATCTTATAAACCCTTAAGGTGCCCAAGATTCCGGCCCTATACACCAGCTGACTCGTAACATTGTTTTAGATACATAGATCGTCACAGAGTAAGTCTGGGGTGGTGTAGAGTTGGATCATGGCCCAATAAGACTGATAAGACTGTTTCTCGGTCTACTGAACGCTCATACAACACCATCGTATGTCTTAGGCCGGTATAATATATATATATGTGTGTGTGTGTGTGTGTGTGTATGTGTGTCTTTGTGAGTGTGTGTGTGTGTGTGTGTGTGTGTGTGTGTGTGTGTGTGTGTGTCTTTGGTGTGTGTGTGTGTGTGTGTGTGTGTGTGTGTGTGTGTGTATGTGTGTCTTTGTGAGTGTGTGTGTGTGTGTGTGTGTGTGTGTGTGTGTGCGCGCAAGCTTCATCAACCCGCAGTTCGTGTTGTCAACTATGGGTGTACCAAGAACATATACCAGGAACATGACAGGAACCTCAACTCCCTGACTTGTCGACAGAAACCGGCAAACTTTCATTACACCGAGACAGACACACAGCAGACGACACGTGGCGCCAAAATATGATTGTCAGTGGACATATGAATCGCACATGTCATTTGGGCGAGCCTTACACAGTTGATTACATCGCCCGGAGGAGAACAGCGTGTTGGAACGTCCGACCCTCCCTATAACGAGTGATGCTATCAAGTCTACGGCTCGTGCGTCTGCTGCATGAAAATGTTTCACGCTTTTCGAAAATTAAGAACAAGAACGACACCAATTGATATGGAGGGCATATATATTAACAAAGTGAATTTAACGAGTAGGGGGGTAGCGCATATACGTCTCATTTTGTGTTCCGAGATTGATTCTTTCCTGGGTCGGATGTGTGAAGGGTGTGGTCTAGTGTAACCTGACTGAACATAAAGCAGGTTTTTCTCTGGGTACTCTGGTGTCCTCCTGTAGCCTGGCTGACCTGTATGTTGATATAAGTGGCGAAGAGAATAAGAAAATTCTGAGAAAAAAACATAAGCTGTTGATTGTAATGAGCTGCTGTTGAGCTGATATGTTCTGCTAATTTGATGTGGGGAGGGAAGTGTGGGGCAGACGGTGTGGGGACAGAAGGTGTGGGGACAGAAGGTGTGGGGCAGACGGTGTGGGGCCTTTAGGTGAATGTACGTAAGACTCAGATTCTATTTCAGCCTGCCCCTGGTTCAGCCACACCTCCACCATCCATCCAGCTTAACGGTACTACCCTCTCTAATGT
>NW_024723017.1:0-29015 GCF_018991925.1 Homarus americanus | reverse complement strand
TTATATATAAAAGTCCGACTGCTTTATTGGGCTAATGAAATATATATGGATCCTCGTGTTTTGAAGCCGCATTTGGTAAAACGTTGCTCTGATCACCTAAGCAGCACGGGTGGTCCCCATTAGAGGTTCACTGCGCCATAAGCTCGTTGAAAAGGATTTGTGTGAAATATAGCAGAGTCTAGGACTGCTTTTAGTGTCCTGGTGGCCCAGAGGTAGCATACCCCGGTCACAATTATAAAATCGTGGCTTTGAATCCTAGTGGGGTGAGGTGTTGATTATATGTAGAAGTCCGCGTGTTTTATTGGGCTAATGAAATATATATGAACCCTAGTGTTTTGAAGCCGCATTTGGTAAAACGTTGCTCTGATCACCTAAGCGGCACGGGTGGTCCCCATTAGAGGTTCACGGCGCCATAAGCTCGCTGAACAGGCTTTGTGTGAAATATAGCAGAGTCTAGGACTGCTTTTCTTTCCTGGTGGCCCAGAGGTAGCATTCCCCGGTCACAAATATAAGATCTTGGGTTTAAATCCTGGTGGGGTGAGGTGTTGATAATATGTAGAAGTCCGCGTGCTTTATTGGGCTAATGAAATATATATGGATTCTCCTGTTTCTCAGCCGCATTTGGTAAAACGTTGCTCTGATCACCTAAGTGGCACGGGTGGTCCCCATTAGAGGTTCACGACGCCATAAGCTCGTTGAACAGGCTTTGTGTGAAATATAGCAGAGTCTAGGACTGCTTTTATTGTCCTGGTTGCCCAGAGGTAGCGTTCCCCGGTCACAATTAGAAAATCGTGGGTTCGAATTCTGATGGGGTGAGGTGTTTATATGTAGAAGTCCGCGTGCTTTCTTGGGCTAATGAAATATATATGGATCCTCATGTTATGAAGCCGCATTTGGTAAAACGTTGCTCTCATCACCTAAGGGGCGCGGGTGGTCCCCAATAGTGGTTCACAGCCCCATAAGCTCGTTGAACAGGCTTTGTGTGAAATATAACAGAGTCTAGGACTGCTTATAGTGTCCTGGTGACCCATAGGTAGCGTTCCTCGGTCACAAATATAAGATCGTGGGTTCGAATCCTGGTAGAGTGAGGTGTTGATTATATATAGAAGTCCGCGTGCTTTATTGGGTTAATGAAATATATATAGATCCTCGTGTTTCGAAGCCGGATTTGGTAAAACGTTGCTCTGATCACCTAAGCGGCACGGATGGTCCCCACTAGAGGTTCACAGCGCCATAAGCTCATAGAACAGGCTTTGTGTGAAATATAGCAGAGTCTAGGACTGCTTTTATTGTCCTGGTGGCCCAGAGGTAGCGTTCCCCGGTCACAATTAGAAGATCGTGGTTTCGAATCCTGGTGGGGTGAGGTGTTGATTATATGTAGAAGCCACGTGCTTTATTGGGCAAATGAAATATATATGGATCCTCGTGTTTTGAAGCCGCATTTGGTAAAACGTTGCTCTGATCACCTAAGCAGCACGGGTGGTCTCCATTAGAGGTTCATAGCGCCATAAGCTCGTTGAACAGGCGTTGTGTGGAATATAGTAGAGTCTAGGACTGCTTTTATTGTCCTGGTGGCCCAGAGGTAGCATACCGCGGTCACAATTATAAGATTGTGGGTTTGAATCCTGGTGGGGTGAGGTGTTGATAATATGTAGAAGTCCAAGTACTTTATTGGGCTAATGAAATATATATGGATCCTCGTGTTTCCAAGCCGGATTTGGTAAAACGTTGCTCTGATCACCTAAGCGGCACGGATGGTCCGCATTAAAGGTTCACAGCGCCATAAGCTCGTTGAACAGGCTTTTTGTGAAATATAGCAGAGTCTAGGACTGCTTTTTTTGTCCTGGTGGCCCAGAGGTAGCGTTCCCCGGTCACAATTAGAAGATCTTGGGTTCGAATCCTGGTGGGTTGAGGTGTTGTTTATATGTAGAAGCCACGTGCTTTATTGGGCAAATGAAATATATATGGATCCTCGTGTTTTGAAGCCGCATTTGGTAAAACGTTGCTCTGATCACCTAGGCAGCACGGGTGGTCTCCATTAGAGGTTCACAGCGCCATAAGCTCGTTGAACAGGCTTTGTGCGGAAATATAGCAGAGTCTAGATCAGCTTTTATTATCCTGGTGGCCCAGATAGCGTTCCCGGTCACAATTATAAGATCGTATTTAAATCCTGGTGGGTGAGGTGTTGATTATATGTAGTCCTGCTTTTATTGGGCTAATGAAATATATATGATCCTCAGAATATTGTGCCGTATTTGCAAACGTTGCTCTGATCACCTATGCGGCACGGATGGTCCCAATGAGAGGTTCACGGCGCCATAAGCTCGTTGAACAGGCTTTGTTTGAAATATAGCAGAGTCTAGGACTGCTTTTATTGTCCTGGTGGCCCAGAGGTAGCGTTCCTCGGTCACAATTATAAGATCGTGGCTTCAAATCCTGGTGGGGTGAGGCGTTGATTATATGTAGAAGTCCGCTTGCTCTATTGGGCTAATGAAATATATATGGATCCTCGTGTTGCCAAGCCGGATCTGGTAAACCTTGCTCTGATCACCTAAGCGGTACGGTGGTCCCCATTAGAGGTTCATGGCGCCATAAGGTCGTTGAACAGGCTTTGTGTGAAATACAGTAGAGTCTAGGACTGCTTATAGTGTCCTGGGGGCCCATAGGTAGCGTTCCTCGGTCACAATTATAAGATCGTGGGTTCGAATCCTGGTGGAGTGAGGTGTTGATTATATGTAGAAGTCCACGTGCTCTATTGGGCTTATGAAATATATATGGATCCTTGTGTTTCGAAGCCGGATTTAGTAAAACGTTGCTCTGATCACCTAAGTGGCACGGATGGTCCCCATTAGAGGTTCACAGCGCCATAAGCTCGTTGAACAGGCTTTGTGTGAAATATAGCAGAGTCTAGGACTGCTTTTGTTGTCCTGGTGGCCCAGAGGTAGCGTTCCCCGGTCACAATTAGAAGATCATGGGTTCGAATCCTGGTGGGGTGAGGTGTTGATTATATGTAGAAGCTGCGTGCTTTATTGGGGAATGAAATATATATGGATCCTCGTGTTTTGAAGCCGCATTTGGTAAAACGTTGCTCTGATCACCTAAGCAGCACGGGTGGTCCAACAGAGTAAATTACGGCGCTCAAGGTCGCGTTGAACAGGCTTTGTGGTGAAATATAGTAGAGTTCATTAATGCTTTATTGTCCTGTTGGCCCAGAGGTAGCGCTCCCCCCAGTCGCCACCTGAGGCGATCGTGGCTTCAACCTGGTGGGTGAGGCGCTGATTATATGTAGTCCAGGCTTTTTATGGGGCTAATGAAATATATATGGATCCTCGTGTTTCGATACCGCATTTGGTAAAGCGTTGCTCTGATCACCTAAGCGGCACGGGTGGTCCCCTATAGTGGTTCACAGCGCCATAAGCTCGTTTAACAGGCTTTGTGTGATATATAGTAGAGTCTAGGACTGCTTTTATTGTCCTGGTGGCCCAGAGGTAGCATACCCCGGTCACAATTATAAGATTGTGGGTTTGAATCCTGGTGGGGTGAGGTGTTGATTATATGTAGAAGTCCGAGTGCTTTATTGGGCTAATGAAATATATATGGATCCTCGTGTTTCTAAGCCGGATTTGGTAAAACGTTGCTCTGATCACCTAAGCGGCACGGGTGGTCCCCATTAGAGGTTCATGGCGCCATAAGGTCGTTGAACAGGTTTTGTGTGAAATATAGTAGAGTCTAGGACTGCTTTTATTGTCCTGGTTGCCCAGAGGTAGCGTTCGACCGTCACAATTATAAGATCGTGGGTTCAAATCCTGGTAGGGTGAGTGTGTTGATTATATGTAGAAGTCCGCGATTTATTGGGCTAATGAAATATATATGGATCCTCGTGTTTCCAAGCCGGATTTGGTAAAACGTTGCTCTGATCACCTAAGCGGCACAGGTGGTCCCCATTATAGGTTCATGGCGCCATAAGGTCGTTGAACAGTCTTTGTGCGAAATATAGTAGAGTGTAGGACTGCTTTTATTGTCCTGGTGGCCCAGAGGTAACATACCCCGGTCACAATTATAAGATCGTGGGTTTCAATCCTAGTGGGGTGAGGTGTTGATTATATGTAGAAGTCCGCGTGCATTATTGGGCTAATGAAATATATATGGATCCTCGTATTTCGTAGCCGGATTTGGTAAAACGTTGCTCTGATCACCTAAGCGGCACGGGTGGTCCCCATTAGAGGTTCACGGTGCCATAAGCCCGTTGAACAGGCTTTGTGTGAAATATAGCAGAGTCTAGGAATGCTTTTTTTGTCCTGGTGGCCCAGAGGTAGCGTCCCCCGGTCATAATTATAAGATCGTGGGTTCAAATCCTGGTGGGGTGAGTTGTTGATTATATGTAGAAGTCCGCGTGCTTTATTGGGCTAATGAAATATATCTGGATCCTCGTGTTTCGAAGCCGCATTCGGTAAAATGTTGCTCTGATCACCTAAGCGGCACGGGTGGTCCCCATTAGAGGTTCACGGTGCCATAAGGCCTGCTGAACAGGCTTTGTGTGAAATATAGCAGAGTCTAGAATGCTTTTATTGTCCCGGTGGCTCAGAGGAAGGCCCTCGGGTCACAATTATAGACACCGTAAGCCCAAATCCTGCGGGGTGAGGCGTTGATTAATATATGTATAGTCTGGTGTGCGTTATTGGGCTACGAAATATATCTGGATCCTCGTGTTTCGAAGCCGCATTTGGGTAAACGTTGTTATGATCACCTAAGCGGCACGGATGGTCCCCATTAGAGGTTCACGGTGCCATAAGCCCGTTGAACAGGCTTTGTGTGAAATATAGCAGAGTCTAGGAATGCTTTTATTGTCCTGGTGGCCCAGAGGTAGCGTCCCCCGGTCACAATTATAAGATCGTGGCTTCAAATCCTGGTGCGGTGAGGCGTTGATTATATGTAGAAGTCTGCGTGCTTTATTGGGCTAATGAAATATATATGGATCCTCGGGTTTCGAAGCCGCATTTGGTTAAAACGTTGCTCTGATCACCTAAGTGGCACGGGTGGTCCTCTATAGTGGTTCACAGCGCCATAAGCTCGTTGAACAGGCATTGTGTGAAATATAGTAGAGTCTAGGACTGCTTTTATTGTCCTAGTGGCCCAGAGGTAGCGTTCCCCGGTGACAATTATAAGATTGTGGGTTCGAATCCTGGTGGGGTGAGGTGTTGATTATATGTAGAAGCTGCGTGCTTTATTGGGGAATGAAATATATATGGATCCTCGTGTTTTGAAGCCGCATTTGGTAAAACGTTGCTCTGATCACCTAAGCAGCACGGGTGGTCCCCATTAGAGGTTCACGGCGTCATAAGGTTGTTGAACAGGCTTTGTGTGAAATATAGTAGAGTCTACGAATGCTTTTATTGTCCTGTTGGCCCAGAGGTAGCGTTCCCCAGTCACAATTATAAGATCGTGGCTTCAAATCCTGGTGTATGCTGATTATATGTAGAAGTCCGATGGTTTTGCTTAAAGGCTAATGAAATATATATGATCCCTGCTTCGATAATCAAGACGGTAAAAGCGCTGGTTTCGGATCACCTAAGCTGCACGGGTGGTCCCCTACAGTGGTTCACAGCGCCATAAGCTCGTTTAACAGGCTTTGTGTGAAATATAGTAGAGTCTAGGACTGCTTTTATTGTCCTGGTGGCCCAGAGGTAGCATACCCCGGTCACAATTATAAGATTGTGGGTTTGAATCCTGGTGGGGTGAGGTGTTGATTATGTGTAGAAGTCCGAGTGCTTTATTGGGCTAATGAAATATATATGGATCCTCGTGTTTCCATGCCGGATTTGGTAAAACGTTGCTCTGATCACCTAAGCGGCACGGGTGGTCCCCATTAGAGGTTCACTGCGCCATAAACTCGTTGAACAGGATTTGTGTGAAATATAGCAGAGTCTAGGACTGCTTTTAGTGTCCTGGTGGCCCAGAGGTAGCATACCCCGGTCACAATTATAAGATCGTGGGTTTGAATCCTGGTAGGGTGAGGTGCTGATTATATGTAGAAGTCCAAGTGATTTATTGGGCTAATGAAATATATATGGATCCTCGTGTTTCCAAGCCGGATTTGGTAAAACGTTGCTCTGATCACCTAAGCCGCACAGGTGGTCCCCATTATAGGTTCATGGCGCCATAAGGTCGTTGAACAGTCTTTGTGTGAAATATAGTAGAGTGTAGGACTGCTTTTATTGTCCTGGTGGCCCAGAGGTAACATACCCCGGTCACAATTATAAGATCGTGGGTTTGAATCCTAGTGGGGTGAGGTGTTGATTATATGTAAAAGTCCGCGTCCTTTATTGGGCTAATGAAATATATATGGATCCTCGTGATTCGTAGCCGGATTTGGTAAAACGTTGCTCTGATCACCTAAGCGGCACGGGTGGTCCCCATTAGAGGTTCACGGTGCCATAAGCTCGTTGAACAGGCTTTGTGTGAAATATAGCAGAGTCTAGGAATGCTTTTTTTGTCCTGGTGGCCCAGAGGTAGCGTCCCCCGGTCACAATTATAAGATCGTGGGTTCAAATCCTGGTGGGGTGAGTTGTTGATTATATGTAGAAGTCCGCGTGCTTTATTGGGCTAATGAAATATATCTGGATCCTCGTGTTTCGAAGCCGCATTCGGTAAAACGTTGCTCTGATCACCTAAGCGGCACGGGTGGTCCCCATTAGAGGTTCACGGTGCCATAAGCCTGTTGAACAGGCTTTGTGTGAAATATAGCAGAGTCTAGGAATGCTTTTATTGTCCTGGTGGCTCAGAGGTAGCGTCCCCCAGTCACAATTATAAGATCGTGCTTCAAATCCTGGTGGGTGTGAGGCGCGATTATATGTAGAAGTCTGCGCGTTTTATTGGGCTAATGAAATATATATGATCCTCGGTTTCGCCGCATTTGGTTAAACGTTGCTCTGATCACCTAAGCTGGGTGGTCCCTCATAGTGGTTCACAGCCATAAGCTCGCGGAAACAGCTTTGTGTGAAATATAGTAGAGCCCAGGACTGCTTTTTATTGTCCTGGTGGCTCAGAGGTAGCGTCCCCCGGTCACAATTATAAGATCGTGGCTTCAAATCCTGGTGCGGTGAGGCGTTGATTATATGTAGAAGTCTGCGTGCTTTATTGGGCTAATGAAATATATATGGATCCACGGGTTTCGAAGCCGCATTTGGTTAAACGTTGCTCTGATCACCTAAGTGGCACGGGTGGTCCCCTATAGTGGTTCACAGCGCCATAAGCTCGTTGAACAGGCATTGTGTGAAATATAGTAGAGTCTAGGACTGCTTTTATTGTCCTAGTGGCCCAGAGGTAGCGTTCCGGTGACACCAAAGATTGTGGGGTTCAACTTGCGGGGTGAGGCAGCGTTGGATTATATGTAGAAGTCCGCTGCTTTTATTGGGCTAATGAAACATATCTGATCCTCGTGTTTCGTCAAGATTCGCAAAAACGTTGCTCTGACTACCTAAGCGGCACGGGTGGTCCCCATTAGAGGTTCATGGCGCCATAAGGTCGTTGAACAGGCTTTTGTGTGAAATATAGTAGAGTCTAGGACTGCTTTTATTGTCCTTGTGGCCCAGAGGTAGCATACCCCGGTCACAATTATAAGATCGTGGGTTCAAATCCTGGTGGGGTGAGGTGTTGATTATATGTAGAAGTCCGCGTGCTTTATTGGGCTAATGAAATATATATGGATCCTGGCGTTTCCAAGCCGCATTTGGTAAAACGTTGCTCTTATCACCTAAGCAGCACGGGTGGTCCCCTATAGTGGCTCCACAGCGTCACAAGCTCGGCGAATAGCTTTGTGTGAAATATAGCAGAGTCTAGACCGTTTCATTGTCCTGGTGCCCAGAGGTAGCGTCCTCGGTCACAATTATAAGATCGTGGCTTCAAATCCTGGTGGGGTGAGACGTTGATTATATGTAGAAGTCTACGTGCTTTATTGGGCTAATGAAATATATATGGATCCTTGGGTTTCGAAGCCACATTTGGTTAAACGTTGCTCTGATCACCTACGCGGCACGGGTGGTCCCCTATAGTGGTTCACAGCGCCATAAGCTCGTTGAACAGGCATTGTGTGAAATATAGTAGAGTCTAGGACTGCTTTTATTGTCCTAGTGGCCCAGAGGTAGCGTTCCTCGGTGACAATTATAAGATTGTGGGTTCAAATCCTGGTTTGGTGAGGTGTTGATTATATGTAGAAGTCCGCGTGCTTTATTGAGCTAATGAAATATATATGGATTCTCCTGTTTCGAAGCAGCATTTGGTAAAACGTTGCTCTGATCACCTAAGTGGCACGGGTGGTCCCCATTAGAGGTTCACGACGCCATAAGCTCGTTGAACAGGCTTTGTGTGAAATATAGCAGAGTCTAGGACTGCTTTTATTGTCCTGGTGGCCCAGAGGTAGCGTTCCCCGGTCACAATTATAAGATCGTGGCTTCAAATCCTGGTGGGGTGAGGCGTTGATTATATGTAGAAGTCTGTGTGCGTTATTGGGCTAATGAAATATATCTGGATCCTCGTGTTTCGAAGCCGCATTTGGGTAAACGTTGTTATGATCACCTAAGCGGCACGGATGGTCCCCATTAGAGGTTCACGGTGCCATAAGCCCGTTGAACAGGCTTTGTGTGAAATATAGCAGAGTCTAAGAATGTTTTTATTGTCCTGGTGGCCCAGAGGTAGCGTCCCCCGGTCACAATTATAAGATCGTGGCTTCAAATCCTGGTGGGGTGAAGCGTTGATTATATGTAGAAGTCTGCGTGCTTTATTGGGCTAATGAAATATGCATAGGATCCCTCGTGGTTTCAGCCGCATTCGGTAAAACGTTGCCTGACTGCACGGCACGGGTGGTCCCATTAGAGGTTCACGGCGCCATGCTCGTTAAACAGGCTTTGTGTGAAGCCAGTAGAGTCTAGGACTGCTTTTATTGTCCTGGTGGCCCAGAGGTAGCACACCCCGGTCACAATTATAAGATTGTGGGTTTTAATCCTGGTGGGGTGAGGTGTTGATTATATGTAGAAGTCCGAGTGCTTTATTGGGCTAATGAAATATATATGGATCCTCATGTTTCCAAGCCGGATTTGGTAAAACGTTGCTCTGATCACATAAGCGGCACGGGTGGTCCCCATTAGAGGTTCACCGCGCCATAAGCTCGTTGAACAGGATTTGTGTGAAATATAGCAGAGTCTAGGACTGCTTTTAGTGTCCTGGTGGCCCAGAGGTAGCATGCTACACCCCGGCCCAAATTATAAAATCGTGGAAACCGGTGCGCAGGTGTTGATTATATGTAGAAGTCCGCGGCTAATGGAACATATGAACCCCAGCTGAAGCCGTGACGGTAAAACGTTGCTCTGATCACCTGGGCGCGGCACGGGTATCCTACTAGAGGTTCACGGCGCCATAAGCTCGCTGAACAGGCTTTGTGTGAAATATAGCAGAGTCTAGGACTGCTTTTCTTTCCTGGTGGCCCAGAGGTAGCATTCCCCGGTCACAAATATAAGATCTTGGGTTTAAATCCTAGTGGGGTGAGGTGTTGATAATATGTAGAAGTCCGCGTGCTTTATTGGGCTAATGAAATATATATGGATTCTCCTGTTTCGAAGCCGCATTTGGTAAAACGTTGCTCTGATCACCTAAGTGGCACGGGTGGTCTCCATTAGAGGTTCACGACGCCATAAGCTCGTTGAACAGGCTTTGTGTGAAATATAGCAGAGTCTAGGACTGCTTTTATTGTCCTGGTTGCCCAGAGGTAGCGTTCCCCGGTCACAATTATAGGATCGTGGCTTCAAATCCTGGTGGGGTGAGGCGTTGATTATATGTAGAAGTCTGTGTGCGTTATTGGGCTAATGAAATATATATGGATCCTCGGGTTTTGAAGCCGCATTTGGGTAAACGTTCCTCTGATCACCTAAGCGGCACGGGTGGTCCCCTATAGTGGTTCACGGCGCCATAAGCTCGTTGAACAGGCTTTGTGTGAAATATAGCAGAGTCTAGGACTGCTTTTATTGTTCTAGTGGCCCAGAGGTAGCGTTCCCCGGTCACAATTATAAGATCGTGGGTTCAAATCCTGGTGGGGTGAGGTGTTGATTATATGTAGAAGTAAGCGTGCTTTATTGGGCTATTGAAATATATATTGATCCTCGTGTTTCGAAGCCAGATTTGGTAAAACGTTGCTCCGATCACCTAAGCAGCACAGGTGGTCCCCATTAGAGGTTCATGGTGCCATAAGTTCGTTGAACAGGCTTTGTGTGAAATATAGTAGAATCTAGGACTGCTTTTATTGTCCTGGTTGCCCAGAGGTAGCATTCCCCGGTCACAATTATAAGATCGTGGGTTAAAATCCTGGTGGGGTGAGGTGTTGATTATATGTAGAAGTAAGCGTGATTTATTGGGCTATTGAAATATATATTGATCCTCGTGTTTCGAAGCCGGATTTGGTAAAACGTTGCTCCGATCACCTAAGCGGCACAGGTGGTCCCCATTAGAGGTTCATGGCGCCATAAGGTCGTTGAACAGGCTTTGTGTGAAATATAGTAGAGTCTAGGACTGCTTTTATTGTCCTGGTTGCCAAGAGGTAGCGTTCCCCGGTCACAATTATAAGATCGTTGGTTCAAATCCTGGTGGGGTGAGGTGTTGATTATATGTAGAAGTCCGCGTGCTTTTTTGGGCTAATGAAATATATATGGATCCTCGGGTTTCCAAGCCGGATTTGGTAAAACGTTGCTCTTATCACCTAAGCGGCACGGGTGGTCCCCTATAGTGGTTCACGATGCCATAACCTCATTGAACAGGCTTTGTGTGAAATATAACAGAGTTTAGGATCATGTTATAGTGTCCTCGCGGCCCATGGGTATACCCTCGGTCACAATTATAAGATCGTGGTTCGAATCCCGGTGGGGTGAGGTGTTGATTATATGTAGAAGTCCGCTATGGTTTATTAAATAACGGAATATATATGGATCCCCTGCGTTTTAAGCCAGAGAAAACGTTGCTCTGATCACCTAAGTGGCACGGATGGTCCCCATTAGAGGTTCACAGCGCCATAAGCTCGTTGAACAGGCTTTGTGTGAAATATAGCAGAGTCTAGAACTGCTTTTATTGTCCTGGTGGCCCAGAGGTAGCATACCCCGGTCACAATTATAAGACCGTGGGTTTGAATCCTGGTGGGGTGAGGTGTTGATTATATGTAGAAGTCCGAGTGCTTTATTGGGCTAATGAAATATATATGGATCCTCGTGTTTCGAAGCCGGATTTGGTAAAACGTTGCTCTGATCACCTAAGGGGCACGGGTGGTCCCCTATAGTGGTTCACAGCCCCATAAGCTCGTTGAACAGGCTGAAAGTTAAAATATATACCAGAGCCTACGAATGCTTTTTATTGGTCCTGTTGGCCCAGAGGCAGCGTTCCCGGTCGCCAAATTAAAGATCGCGGGGTTCGAACTCTGGTGGTGTGGGAGGTGTTGATTATATGTAGAAGCCACGTGCTTTATTGGGCAAATGAAATATATATGGATCCTCGTGTTTTGAAGCCGCATTTTGTAAAACGTTGCTCTAATCACCTAAGCAGCACGGGTGGTCTCCATTAGAGGTTCACAGCGCCATAAGCTCGTTGAACAGGCTTTGTGTGAAATATAGCAGAGCCTACGAATGCTTTTATTGTCCACATTATATGTCTCATTCCCCAATTATAAAGATCGTACCAAATCCCAAAGAGTGATTATATGTAGTCCGTTTTATTAACACGAAATATATAGGATCTCGTGTTTCAGAAACCGTGAGTAAAACGTTGCTCTGATCACCTAAGCGGCACGGGTGGTCCCCTATAGTGGTTCACAGCGCCATAAGCTCGTTGAACAGGCTTTGTGTGAAATAAAGCAGAGTCTAGTACTGCTTTTATTGTCCTGGTGGCCCAGAGGTAGCGTTCCCCCGTCACAATTATAAGATCGTGGGTTCAAATCCTGGTGGGATGAGGTGTTGATTATATGTAGAACTCCGCGTGCTTTATTGGGCTAATGAAATATATATATGGATCCTTGTGTTTCGAAGCCGTATTTGGTAAAACGTTGCTCTGATCACCTAAGCGGCACGGGTGGTCCCCATTAGAGGTTCCCGGCGCCATAAGCTCGTTGAACAGGATTTGTGTGAAATATAGCAGAGTGTAGGACTGCTTTTATTGTCCTGGTGGCCCAGAGGTAGCGTTCCCCGGTCACAATTAGAAGATCATGGGTTCGAATCCTGGTGGGGTGAGGTGTTGATTATATGTAGAAGTCCGCGTGTTTTATAGGGCAAATTAAATATATATGGATCCTCGTCTTTTGAAGCCGCATTTGGTAAAACGTTGCTCTGATCACCTAAGCGGCACGGGTGGTCCCCATTAGAGGTTCACGGCGCCAAAAGCTCCTTGAACAGGCTTTGTGTGAAATATAGCACAGTCTAGGACTGCTTTAATTATCCTGGTGGCCCAGAGGTAGCGTTCCCCGGTCACAATTATAAGATCGTGGGTTTAAATCCTGGTGGGGTGAGGTGTTGATTATATGTAGAAGTCCGCGTGCTTTATTGGGCTAATGAAATATATATGGATCCTCGTGTTTCGAAGCCGCATTTGGTAAAACGTTGCTCTGATCACCTAAGTGGCACAGGTGGTCCCAATGAGAGGTTCACGGCGCCACAAGCTCGTTGAACAGGCTTTGTGTGAAATATAGCAGAGTCTAGGACTGCTTTTTTTGCCCTGGTGGCCCAGAGGTAGCATTACCCAGTCACAATTATAAGATCGTGGCTTCAAATCCTTGTCGGGTGAGGCGTTGATTATATGTAAAAGTCCGCCTGCTTTATTGGGCTAATGAAATATATATGGATCCTCGTGTTTCCAGCCGGATTTGGTAAAACGTTGCTCTGATCACCTAAGCGGTACGGTGGTCCCCATTAGAGGTTCATGGCGCCATAAGGTCGTTGAACAGGTTTTGTGTGAAATATAGTAAAGTCTAGGACTGCTTTTAGTGTCCTGGTGGCCCAGAGGTAGCATACCCCGGTCACAATTATAAGATCGTGGGTTTGAATCCTGGTAGGGTGAGGTGTTGATTATATGTAGAAGTCCGAGTGATTTATTGGGCTAATGAAATATATATGGATCCTCGTGTTTCCAAGCCGGATCTGGTAAAACTTTGCTCTGATCACCTAAGCGGCAAGGGTGGTCCCTATTAGAGGTTCATGGCGCCATAAGGTCGTTGAACAGGCTTTGTGTGAAATATAGTAGAATCTAGGACTGCTTTTATTGTCCTGGTTGCCCAGCGGTACCGTTCCCCGGTCACAATTATAAGATAGTGGGTTCAAATGCTGGTGGGGTGAGGTGTTGATTATATGTAGAAGTCCGCGTGCTTTATTGTGCTAGTGAAATATCTATGGATCCTCGTGTTTCCAAGCCGGATTTGGAAAACGTTGCTCTCATCACCTAAGCGGCACGGGTGGTCCCCATTAGAGGTTCATCGCGCCATAAGGTCGTTCAACAGGCTTTGTGTGAAATATAGTAGAGTCTAGGACTGCTTTTATTGTCCTGGTTGCCCAGAGGTAGCGTTCCCAGGTCACAATTATAAGATCGTTGGTTCAAATCCTGGTGGGGTGAGGTGTTGATTATATGTAGAAGTCCGCGTGCTTTATTGGGCTAATGAAATATATATGGATCCTCGTGTTTCCAAGCCGGATTTGGTAAAACGTTGCTCTTATCACCTAAGCGGCACGGGTGGTCCCCTATAGTGGTTCACGGTGCCTTAAGCTCATTGAACAGGCTTTGTTTGAAATATAACAGAGTCTAGGACTGCTTATAGTGTCCTCGTGGCCCATAGGTAGCATTCCTCGGTCACAATTATAAGATCGTGGGTTTAATCCTGGTGGTGGTGTGATTATATGTAGAAGTCCGCGTGCTTTATTGGGCTAATGAAATATATATGGATCCTCGTATTTCGAAGCCGCATTTGGTAAAACGTTGCTCTCATCACCTAAGCGGTACGGTGGTCCCCATTAGAGGTTCATGGCGCCATAAGGTCGTTGAACAGGCTTTGTGTGAAATATAGTAGAGTCTAGGACTGCTTATAGTGTCCTGGTGGCCCATAGGTAGCGTTCTTCGGTCACAATTATAAGATCGTGGGTTCGAATCCTGGTGGAGTTAGGTGTTGATTATATGTAGAAGTCCCCGTGCTCTATTGGGCTAATGAAATATATATGGATCCTTGTGTTTCGAAGCCGGATTTGGTAAAACGTTGCTCTGATCACCTAAGTGGCACGAATGGTCCCCATTAGAGGTTCACAGCGCCATAAGCTCGTTGAACAGGCTTTGTGTGAAATATAGCAAAGTCTAGGACTGCTTTTATTGTCCTGGTGGCCCAGAGGTAGCATACCCCGGTCACAATTATAAGACCGTGGGTTTGAATCCTGGTGGGGTGAGGTGTTGATTATATGTAGAAGTCCGAGTGCTTTATTGGGCTAATGAAATATATATGGATCCTCGTGTTTCGAAGCCGGATTTGGTAAAACGTTGCTCTGATCACCTAAGGGGCACGGGTGGTCCCCTATAGTGGTTCACAGCCCCATAAGCTCGTTGAACAGGCTTTTTGTAAAATATAGCAGAGTCTAGGACTGCTTTTATTGTCCTGGTGGCCCAGAGGTAGCGTTCCCCAGTCTGAATTAGAAGATCGTGGGTTCGAATCCTGGTGGGGTGAGAGTGTTGAGTTCTGTAAGTGCTTTTGCGTGTTTATAGAACGTTAAATATATGGATCCTCGTGTTTGAAGCCGCATTTGGTAGCGTTGCTCTGATCACCTAAGAAAGCTGGGTGGTCCCATTAGGGGAGTTCACGGCATAAAAGCTCCTTGAACAGGCTTTGTGTGAAATATGCTGATCTAGGACTGCTTTAACATTGTCTGGTGGCCCAGAGGTGGCGTTCCCCGGTCACAATTATAAGATCTGTGGGTTCCCAAATCCTGGTGGGGTGAGTGTTGATTCATGAAGAAGTCCGCGTGCTTTATTGGAGCTAATAAATATATATGGACCCTCGTGTTTCGAAGCCGCATTTGGTAAAACGTTGCTCTGATCACCTAAGTGGCACGGGTGGTCACCTATAGTGGTTCACAGCGCCATAAGCTCGTTGAACAGGCTTTGTGTGAAATATAGCAGAGTCTAGGACTGCTTTTATTGTCCTGGTGGCCCAGATGTAGCGTTCCCCGGTCACAATTATATGATCGTGGGTTTGAATCCTGGTGGAGTGAGGTATTGATTATATGTAGAAGTCCGAGTGCTTTATTGGGCTAATGAAATATATATGAATCCTCGGGTTTCAAAGCCGCATTTGGTTAAACGTTACTCTGATCACCTAAGTGGCACGGGTGGTCCCCATTAGAGGTTCATGGCGCCATAAGGTCGTTGAACAGGCTTTGTGTGAAATATAGTTGAGTCTAGAACTGCTTTTATTGTCCTGGTGGCGCAGAGGTAGCATACCCCGGTCACAATTATAAGATCGTGGGTTTGAATCCTGGTGGGTTTAGGTGTTGATTATATGTAGAAGTCAGCGTGCTTTATTGGGCTAATGAAATATATATGGACCCTCGTGTTTTGAAGCCACATTTGGTAAAACGTTGCTCTGATCATCTAAGCGGCACGGGTGGTCCCCATTAGAGGTTCACGGCGACATAAGCTCGTTGATCAGGCTTTGTGTGAAATATAGCATAGTCTAGGACTGCTTTTATTGTCCTGGTGGCCCAGAGGTAGCATTCCCCGCTCACAATTATAAGATCGTGGGTTCAACTCCTGGTGGGGTGAGGTGTTGATTATATGTAGAAGTCAGCGTGCTTTATTGGGCTAATGAAATATATATGGATCCTCGTGTTTCGAAGCCGCATTTGGTAAAACGTTGCTCTGATCACCTAAGTGGCACGGGTGTTCCCCATTAGAGGTTCACTGCGCCATAAGCTCGTTAGACAGGATTTGTGTGAAATATAGCAGAGTCTAGGACTGCTTTTGTCACATTTGAAGTACTTCCCGGTCACAATTATAAGATCAATAGATTTGAATCTATAGTGGGGTGAGGTGTTGATTATATGAAGTCCCGAGTGATTTATTGGGCTAATAAATATATACTGCGGATCCTCGTGTTTCAAAGCCGGATCTGGTAAACTTTGCTCTCTGAACACTAAAGCGTACGGGTGGTCCCCATTAGAGGTTCATGGCGCCATAAGGTCGTTGAACAGGCTTTGTGTGAAATATAGTAGAATCTAGGACTGCATTTATTGTCCTGGTTGCCCAGAGGTACCGTTCCCCGGTCACAATTATAAGATAGTGGGTTCAAATGCTGGTGGGGTGAGGTGTTGATTATATGTAGAAGTCAGCGTGCTTTATTGTGCTAATAAAATATCTATGGATCCTCGTGTTTCCAAGCCGGATTTGGAAAACGTTGCTCTTATCACCTAAGCGGCACGGGTGGACCCAATGATAGGTTCACGGCGCCATAAGCTCGTTGAACAGGCTTTGTGTGAAATATAACAGAGTCTAGGACTGCTTATAGTGTCCTCGTGGCCCATAGGTAGCATTCCTCGGTCACAATTATAAGATCGTGGCTTCAAATCCTGGTGGGGTGAGGCGTTGATTATATGTAGAAGTCCGCGTGCTATATTGGGCTAATGAAATATATATGGATCCTCGTGTTTCCAAGCCGGATTTGGTAAACCTTGCTCTGATCACCTAAGCGGTACGGTGGCCCCCATTAGAGGTTCATGGCGCCATAAGGTCGTTGAACAGGCTTTGTGTGAAATATAGTAGAGTCTAGGACTGCTTATAGTGTCCTGTTGGCCCATAGGTAGCGTTCCTCGGTCACAATTATAAGATCATTGAGTTGATCCTGGTGGAGTGAGGTGTTGATATATGCAGAAGTCCGCGTGCTCTATTGGGCTAATAAGAAATATATATGGATCCTTGTGTTTCCAGAAGCCGGATTTGGTAAAACGTTGCTCTGATCACCTAAGTAGCACGGATGGTCCCCATTAGAGGTTCCACGGCATATAAAGTTATTTGAACGAAACTTTGTGTGAAATATAGTAGAGTCTCGATGCTTTTCTTATTGTCCTGTTGGCCCAGAGGTAGCGTTCCCCGGTCACAATTATAAGATCGTGGCTTCAAATCCTGGTGGGGTGAGGCGTTGAATATATGTAGAAGTCCGCGTGCTTTATTGGGCTAATGAAATATATATGGATCCTCGTGTTTCAAAACCGCATTTGGTAAAGCGTTGCTCTGATCACCTAAGCGGCACGGGTGGTCCCCTATAGTGGTTCACAGCGCCATAAGCTCGTTTAACGGGCTTTGTGTGAAATATAGTAGAGTCTAGGACTGCTTTTATTTTCCAGGTGGCCCAGATGTAGCATACCCGGTCACAATTATAAGACCGTGGGTTTGAATCCTGGTGGGGTGAGGCGTTGATAATATGTAGAAGTCCGCGTGCTTTATTGGGTTAATGAAATATATATGGATCCTCGTGTTTCGAAGCCGCATTTGGTAAAACGTTGCTCTGTTCACCTAAGCGGCACGGGTGGTCCCCTATAGTGGTTCACAGCGCCATAAGCTCGTTGAACAGGCTTTGTGTGAAATATAGCAGAGTCTAGGACTGCTTTTATTGTTCCTGGTGGCCCAGAGGTAGCATCCCCCGGTCACAATTATAAGATCGTGGGTTCAAATCCTGGTGGGATGAGGTGTTGATTATATGTAGAACTCCGCGTGCTTTATTGGGCTAATGAAATATATATATGGATCCTTGTGTTTCGAAGCCGCATTTGGTAAAACGTTGCTCTGATCACCTAAGCGGCACGGGTGGTCCCCTATAGTGGTTCACAGCGCCATAAGCTCGTTGAACAGGCATTGTGTGAAATATAGTAGAGTCTAGGACTGCTTTTATTGTCCTATTGGCCCAGAGGTAGCGTTACCCGGTCACAATTATAAGATTGTGGGTTGAAATCCTGGTGGGGTGAGGTGTTGATTATATGGAGAAGTCCGCGTGCTTTATTGGGCTAATGAAATATATATGGATCCTCGTGTTTCGAAGCGGCATTTGGTAAAACATTGCTCTGATCACCTAAGCGGCACGGGTGGTCCCCATTAGAGGTTCACGGCGCCATAAGCTCGTTAAACAGGCTTTGTGTGAAATATAGTAGAGTCTAGGACTGCTTTTATTGTCCTGGTGGCCCAGAGGTAGCGTTCCCCGGTCACAATTATAAGATCGTGGCTTCAAATCCTGGTGGGGTGAGGCGTTGATTATATGTAGAATTCTGCGTGCGTTATTGGGCTAATGAAATATATATGGATCCTCGGGTTTTGAAGCCGCATTTGGGTAAACGTTGCTCTGATCACCTAAGCGGCACGGGTGGTCCCCTATAGTGGTTCATGGCGCCATAAGCTCGTTGAACAGGCTTTGTGTGAAATATAGCAGAGTCTAGGACTGCTTTTATTGTCCTAGTGGCCCAGAGGTAGCGTTCCACGGTCACAATTTTAAGATCGTTGGTTGAAATCCTGGTGGGGTGAGGTGTTGATTATATGTAGAAGTTCGCGTGCTTTATTGGGCCAATGAAATATATATGGATCCTCCTGTTTCGAAGCCGCATTTGGTAAAACGTTGTTATGATCACCTAAGCGGCACGGGTGGTCCCCATTAGATGTTCACGGTGCCATAAGCCCGTTGAACAGGCTTTGTGTGAAATATAGCAGAGTCTAGGACTGCTTTTATTGTCCTGGTGGCCCAGAGGTAGCGTTCCCGGTCACAATTAGAAGATCATGGGTTCGAATCCTGGTGGGGTGAGGTGTTGATTATATGTAGAAGCCACATGCTTTATTGGGGAATGAAATATATATGGATCCTCGTGTTTCGAAGCCGGATTTGGTAAAACGTTGCTCTGATCACCTAAGCTTGTACGGGTGGTCCCCATTAGGAGTTCACGGCATGCGGGTCGTTGGAGCAGGCTTTATGTGAAATAGTGATCTAGGACTGCTTTTATTGTCCTGTTGGCCCAGAGGTAGCGTTCCCCGGTCACAATTATAAGATCGTGGCTTCAAATCCTGGTGGGGTGAAGCGTTGATTATATGTAGAAGTCCGCGTGCTTTATTGGGCTAATGAAATATATATGGATCCTCGTGTTTCGAAACCGCATATGGTAAAACGTTGCTCTGATCACCTTAGCGGCACGGGTGGTCCCCTATAGTTGTTCACAGCGCCATAAGCTCGTTGAACAGGCTTTGTGTGAAATATAGTAGAGTCTAGGACTGCTTTTATTGTCTGGTATTTAGGTAGCATACCCCGGTCCTGGTATAAGATTGAGTTTGAATCCTGGTGGGGTGAGTGTTGATTATATACTGAAAGTCCGAGTGCTTTTATTATGACTAATAAATATATGGATCCTCGTGTTTCCAAGCCGGATTTGGTAAAACGTTGCTCTGATCACCTAAGCGGCACGGATGGTCCCCATTAGAGGTTCACAGCGCCATAAGCTCGTTGAACAGGCTTTTTGTAAAATATAGCAGAGTCTAGGACTGCTTTTATTGTCCTGGTGGCCCAGAGGTAGCGTTCCTCGGTCACAATTAGAAGATCGTGGGTTCAAATCCTGGTGGGGTGAGGTGTTGAATATATGTAGAAGTCCGCGTGTTTTATAGGGCAAATGAAATATATATATGGATCCTCGTGTTTTGAAGCCGCATTTGGTAAAACGTTGCTCTGATCACCTAAGCGGCACGGGTGGTCCCCATTAGAGGTTCACGGCGCTAAAAGCTCCTTGAACAGGCTTTGTGTGAAATATAGCACAGTCTAGGACTGCTTTAATTATCCTGGTGGCCCAGAGGTAGCGTTCCCCGGTCACAATTATAAGATCGTGGGTTTAAATCCTGGTGGGGTGAGGTGTTGATTATATGTAGAAGTCCGCGTGCTTTATTGGGCTAATGAAATATATATGGATCCCAGTGTTTCGAAGCCGCATTTGGTAAAACGTTGCTCTGATCACCTAAGTGGCACAGGTGGTCCCAATGAGAGGTTCACGGCGCCACAAGCTCGTTGAACAGGCTTTGTGTGAAATATAGCAGAGTCTAGGACTGCTTTTATTGTCCTGGTGGCCCAGAGGTAGCGTTACCCGGTCACAATTATAAGATCGTGGCTTCAAATCCTTGTCGGGTGAGGCGTTGATTATATGTAGAAGTCCGCCTGCTTTATTGGGCTAATGAAATATATATGGATCCTCGTGTTTCCAGCCGGATTTGGTAAAACATTGCTCTGATCACCTAAGTGGTACGGTGGTCCCCATTAGAGGTTCATGGCGCCATAATGTCGTTGAACAGGCTTTGTGTGAAATATAGTAAAGTCTAGGACTGCTTATAGTGTCCTGGTGGCCCAGAGGTAGCATACCCCGGTCACAATTATAAGATCGTGGATTTGAATCCTGGTAGGGTGAGGTGTTGATTATATGTAGAATCCGAGTGATTTATTGGGCTAATGAAATATATATGGATCCTCGTGTTTCCAAGCCGGATCTGGTAAAACTTTGCTCTGATCACCTAAGCGGCACGGGTGGTCCCCATTAGAGGTTCATGGCGCCATAAGGTCGTTGAACAGGCTTTGTGTGAAATATAGTAGAATCTAGGACTGCATTTATTGTCCTGGTTGCCCAGAGGTACCGTTCCCCGGTCACAATTATAAGATAGTGGGTTCAAATGCTGGTGGGGTGAGGTGTTGATTATATGTAGAAGTCAGCGTGCTTTATTGTGCTAATAAAATATCTATGGATCCTCGTGTTTCCAAGCCGGATTTGGAAAACGTTGCTCTTATCACCTAAGCGGCACGGGTGGACCCAATGATAGGTTCACGGCGCCATAAGCTCGTTGAACAGGCTTTGTGTGAAATATAACAGAGTCTAGGACTGCTTATAGTGTCCTCGTGGCCCATAGGTAGCATTCCTCGGTCACAATTATAAGATCGTGGCTTCAAATCCTGGTGGGGTGAGGCGTTGATTATATGTAGAAGTCCGCGTGCTTTATTGGGCTAATGAAATATATATGGATCCTCGTGTTTCCAAGCCGGATTTGGTAAACCTTGCTCTGATCACCTAAGCGGTACGGTGGTCCCCATTAGAGGTTCATGGCGCCATAAGGTCGTTGAACAGGCTTTGTGTGAAATATAGTAGAGTCTAGGACTGCTTATAGTGTTCTGGTGGCCCATAGGTAGCGTTCCTCGGTCACAATTATAAGATCGTGGGTTCGAATCCTGGTGGAGTGAGGTGTTGATTATATGTAGAAGTCCGCGTGCTCTATTGGGCTAATGAAATATATATGGATCATGTGTTTCAGCGGTTGGTAAACCGTTACTCTGAACACCTAAGGGGCACTGGTGGTCCCCATTACAGGTTCACGGCGCCATAAGCTCGTTGAACAGGCTTTGTGTGAAATATAATAGAGTCTAGGACTGCTCTTAGTGTCCTGGTGGTCCACAGGTAGCATTACCTGGTCACAATTATCAGATTTTGGGTTTGAATCCTGGTGGGGTGAGGTGTTGATTATATGTAGACGTCCGCGTGCATTATTGGGCTAATGAAATATATATGGATCCTCGGGTTTCGAAGCCGCATTTGGTTAAACGTTGCTCTGATCACCTAAGCGGCACGGGTGGTCCCCTATAGTGGTTCACAGCGCCATAAGCTCGTTGAACAGGCATTGTGTGAAATATAGTAGAGTCTAGGACTGCTTTTATTGTCCTAGTGGCCCAGAGGTAGCGTTCCCCGGTCACAATTTTAAGATCGTTGGTTGAAATCCTGGTGGGGTGAGGTGTTGATTATATGGAGAAGTCCGCGTGCTTTATTGGGCTAATGAAATATATATGGATCCTCGTGTTTTGAAGCCGCGTTTGGTAAAACGTTGCTCTGATCACCTATGCGGCACGGGTGGTCCCCATTAGAGGTTCACGGCGCCATAAGCTCGTTGAACAGGCTTTGTGTGAAATATAGCAGAGTCTAGGACTGCTTTTATTATCCTGGTGGCCCAGAGGTAGCGTTCCCCGGTCACAATTAAAAGATCGTGGGTTTAAATCCTGGTGGGGTGAGGTGTTGATTATATGTAGAAGTCCGCGTGCTTTATTGGGCTAATGAAATATGGATCCTCGGGTTTGGAAGCTTCCGCATTTGAGTAAACGTTGCGCTCCTGATCACCTAAGCGGCACAGGTGGTCCTATAATTGGTTCACGGCGCCATAAGCTCGTTGAACAGGCTTTGTGTGAAATATAGCAGAGTCTAGGACTGCTTTTATTGTCCTAGTGGCCCAGAGGTAGCGTTCCCTGGTCACAATTTTAAGATCGTTGGTTGAAATCCTGGTGGGGTGAGGTGTTGATTATATGTAGAAGTTCGCGTGCTTTATTGGGCTAATGAAATATATATGGATCCTCCTGTTCGAAGCCGCATTTGGTAAAACGTTGTTATGATCACCTAAGCGGCACGGGTGGTCCCCATTAGATGTTCACGGTGCCATAAGCCCGTTGAACAGGCTTTGTGTGAAATATAACAGAGTCTAGGACTGCTTTTATTGTCCTGGTGGCCCAGAGGTACCGTTCCCCGGTCACAATTAGAAGATCATGGGTTCGAATCCTGGTGGGGTGAGGTGTTGATTATATGTAGAAGCCGCGTGCTTTATTGGGGAATGAAATATATATGGATCCTCGTGTTTTGAAGCCGCATTTGCTAAAACGTTGCTCTGATCACCTAAGCAGCACGGGTGGTCCCCATTAGAGGTTCACCGCGCCATAAGGTCGTTGAACAGGCTTTGTGTGAAATATAGTAGAGTCTACGAATGCTTTTATTGTCCTGTTGGCCCAGAGGTAGCGTTCCCCGGACACAATTATAAGATCGTGGTTTCAAATCCTGGTGGGGTGAGGCGTTGATTATATGTAGAAGTCCACGTGCTTTATTGGGCTAATGAAATATATATGGATCCTCGTGTTTCAAAACCGCATTTGGTAAAGCGTTGTTCTGATCACCTAAGCGGCACGGGTGGTCCCCTATCGTGGTTCACAGCGCCATAAGCTCGTTTAACAGGCTTTGTGTGAAATATAGTAGAGTCTAGGACTGCTTTTATTGTCCTGGTGGTCCAGAGGTAGCATACCCCGGTCACAATTATAAGATTGTGGGTTTGAATCCTGGTGGGGTGAGGTGTTTGTTATATATAGATGTCCGACTGCTTTATTGGGCTAATGAAATATATATGGATCCTCGTGTTTCCAAGCCGGATCTGGTAAAACGTTGCTCTGATCACATAAGCGGCACGGGTGGTCCCCATTAGAGGTTCACTGCGCCATAAGCTCGTTGAACAGGATTTGTGTGAAATATAGCAGAGTCTAGGACTGCTTTTAGTGTCCTGGTGGCCCAGAGGTAGCATACCCCGTTCACAATTATAAGATCATGGGTTTGAATCCTAGTGGGGTGAGGTGTTGATTATATGTAGAAGTCCGCGTGCTTTATTGGGTAATGAAATATATATGGACCCTCGTGTTTTGAAGCCGCATTTGGTAAAACGTTGCTCTGATCACCTAAGCGGCACAGGTGCCCCCATTTGAGGTTCACGGCGCCATAAGCTCGTTGAACAGGCTTTGTGTGAAATATAGAAGAGTCTATGACTGCTTTTTTTTCCTGGTGGCCCAGAGGTAGCGTTCCACGGTCACAATTATAAGATCTTGGGTTTAAATCCTGGTGGGGTGAGGTGTTGATTATATGTAGAAGTCCGCGTGCTTTATTGGGCTAATGAAATATATATGGATTCTCCTGTTTCGAAGCCGCATTCAGTGGAAACGTTGCTCTGATCACTAAAATGACGCGAATTGGTCCCCGATAGAGGTTCCTGGCGCCATAAGCTCGTTAAACAGGCTTTGTGAAATATAGTAGAGGTCTAGGATTATTTTATTGTCTTGGTGGCGGTAGCATACCCCGGTCACAATTATAAGATTGTGGGTTTGAATCCTGGTGGGTGAGGTGTTGATTATATGTAGAAGTCCACGTGCTTTATTGGGTTAATGAAATATATGTGGGTCCTCGTGTTTCGAAGCCGGATTTGGTAAAACCTTGCTCTGATCACCTAAGCGGCACGGATGGTCCCCATTAGAGGTTCACGGCGCCATAAGCTCGTTGAACAGGTTTTGTGTGAAATATAGCAGAGTCTAGGACTGCTTTTATTGTCCTGGTGGCCCCAGGGTAGCATTCCCCGGTCACAATTATAAGATCGTGGCTTCAAATCCTGGTGGGGTGACGTTGATTATATGTAGAAGTCCGCGTGCTTTATTGGGCTAATAGAGAATATATATGGATCCTCGTGTTTCCCAAGCCGAATTTGGTAAAACGTTGCTCTGATCACATAAGCAACACGGGTGGTCCCCATTAGAGGTTCTCTCGCCATAAGCTCGTTGAAAGGATTTATGTGAAATATAGCAGAGTCTAGGACTGCTTTTATTGTCCTGGTGGCCCAGAGGTAGCGTTCCCCGGTCACAATTATAAGATCTTGGGTTTAAATCCTGGTGGGGTAAGGTGTTGTTTATATGTAGAAGTCCGCGTGCTTTATTGGGCTAATGAAATATATATGGATTCTCCTGTTTCGAAGCCGCATTTGGTAAAACGTTGCTCTGATCACCTAAGTGGCACGGGTGGTCCCCATTAGAGGTTCACTGCGCCATAAGCTCGTTGAAAAGGATTTATGTGAAATATAGCAGAGTCTAGGACTGCTTTTATTGTCCTGGTGGCCCAGAGGTAGCGTTCCCCGGTCACATTTATAAGATCGTGGCTTCAAATCCTGGTGGGGTGAGGCGTTGATTATATGTAGAATTCTGCGTGCGTTATTGGGCTAATGAAATATATATGGATCCTCGGGTTTTGAAGCCGCATTTGGGTAAACGTTGCTCTGATCACCTAAGCGGCACGGGTTGTCCCTTATAGTGGTTCACGGCGCCATAAGCTCGTTGAACAGGCTTTGTGTGAAATATAGCAGAGTCTAGGACTGCTTTTATTGTCCTAGTGGCCCAGAGGTAGCGTTCCCCGGTCACAATTATAAGATTGTGGGTTTAAATCCTGGTGGGTGTGGTGTTGATTATATATAGAAGTCCGAGTGCTTTATTGGGCATATGAAATATATATGGATCCTCGTGTTTTGAAGCCGCATTTGGTAAAACGTTGCTCTGATCACCTAAGCGGCACGGGTGGTCCCCATTAGCTGTTCACGGCGCCATAAGCTCGTTGAACAGGCTTTGTGTGAAATATAGCAGAGTCTAGGACTGCTTTTATTATCCTGGTGGCCCAGAGGTAGCGTTCCCCGGTCACAATTAGAAGATCATGGGTTCGAATCCTGGTGGGGTGAGGTGTTGATTATATGTAGAAGCCGCGTGCTTTATTGGGGAATGAAATATATATGGATCCTCGTGTTTTGAAGCCGCATTTGCTAAAACGTTGTTATGATCACCTAAGCGGCACAGGTGGTCCCCATTAGAGGTTCACGGCGCCATAAGGTAGTTGAACAGACTTTGTGTGAAATATAGTAGAGTCTACGAATGCTTTTATTGTCCTGTTGGCCCAGAGGTAGCGTTCCCCGGTCACAATTATAAGCTCGTGGCTTCAAATCCTGGTGGGGTGAGGTGTTTGTTATATATAGAAGTCCGGCTGCTTTATTGGGCTAATGAAATATATATGGATCCTCGTGTTTCAAAACCGCATTTGGTAAAGCGTTGTTCTGATCACCTAAGCAGCACGGGTGGTCCCCTATAGTGGTTCACAGCGCCATAAGCTCGTTTAACAGGCTTTGTGTGAAATATAGTAGAATCTAGGACTGCTTTTATTGTACTGGTTGCCCAGAGGTAGCATACGGCGGTCACAATTATAAGATTGTGGGTTTGAATCCTGGTGGGGTGAGGTGTTTGTTATATATAGAAGTCCGACTGCTTTATTGGGCTAATGAAATATATATGGATCCTCGTGTTTCCAAGCCGGATTTGGTAAAACGTTGCTCTGATCACATAAGCGGCACGGGTGGTCCCCATTAGAGGTTCACTGCGCCATAAGCTCGTTGAACAGGATTTGTGTGAAATATAGCAGAGTCTAGGACTGCTTTTAGTGTCCTGGTGGCCCAGAGGTAGCATACCCCGGTCACAATTACAAGATCGTGGGTTTGAATCCTATTGGGGTGAGGTGTTGATTATATGTAGAAGTCCGCGTGCTTTATTGGGCTAATGAAATATATATTGACCCTCGTGTTTTGAAGCCGCATTTGGTAAAACGTTGCTCTGATCACCTAAGCGGCACGGGTTCCCCCATTAGAGGTTCACGGCGCCATAAGCTCGTTGAACAGGCTTTGTGTGAAATATAGCAGAGTCTAGGACTGCTTTTTTTTCCTGGTGGCCCAGAGGTAGCGTTCCACGGTCACAATTATAAGATCTTGGGTTTAAATACTGGTGGGGTGAGGTGTTGATTTTATGTAGAAGTCTGCGTGCTTTATTGGGCTAATGAAATATATATGGATTCTCCTGTTTCGAAGCCGCATTTGGTTAAACGTTGCTCTGATCACCTAAGCGGCACGGGTGGTCCCCTATAGTGGTTCACAGCGTCATAAGCTGGTTGAACAGGCTTTGTGTGAAATATAGTAGAGTCTAGGACTGCTTTTATTGTCCTTTTTGCCCAGAGGTAGCGTCCCCCAGTCACAATTATAAGATCGTGGCTTCAAATCCTGGTGGGGTGAGGCGTCGATTATATGTAGAAGTCTGCGTGCTTTATTGGGCTAATGAAATATATATGGATCCTCGGGTTTCGAAGCCGCATTTGGTTAAACGTGCTCTGATCACCTAAGTGGCACGGGTGGTCCCCTATAGTGGTTCACAGCGCCATAAGCTCGTTGAACAGGCATTGTGTGAAATATAGTAGAGTCTAGGACTGCTTTTATTGTCCTAGTGGCCCAGAGGTAGCGTTCCCCGGTCTGATTATAAGATCTTGGGTTTAAATCCTGGTGGGGTGAGGTGTTGATTATGTAGAAGTCCGCGTGCTTTTATTGGGCTATTAAAATATATGGATCCTCGTGTTTCCAAAGCCGGATCTGAGTAAAACTTTATGATCACCTAAGCGGCACGGGTGTTCCCCATTAGAGGTTCACGGTGCCATAAGCCCGTTGAACAGGCTTTGTGTGAAATATAGCAGAGTCTAGGAATGCTTTTATTGTCCTGGTGGCCCAGAGGTAGCTTCCCCCGGTCACAATTATAAGATCGTGGCTTCAAATCCTGGTGGGGTGAGGCGTTGATTATATGTAGAAGTCTGCGTGCTTTATTGGGCTAATGAAATATATATGGATTCTCGGGTTTCGAAGCCGCATTTGGTTAATCGTTGCTCTGATCACCTAAGCGGCACGGGTGGTCCCCTATAGTGGTTCACAGCGTCATAAGCTCGTTGAAAAGGCTTTGTGTGAAATATAGTAGAGTCTAGGACTGCTTTTATGTTCCTGGTGGCCCAGAGGTAGCGTCCCCCGGTCACAATTATAAGATCGTGGCTTCAAATCCTGGTGGGGTGAGGCGTTGATTATATGTAGAAGTCTGCGTGCATTATTGGGCTAATGAAATATATATGGATCCCCGGGTTTCGAAGCCGCATTTGGTTAAACGTTGCTCTGATCACCTAAGCGGCACGGGTGGTCCCCTATAGTGGTTCACAGCGCCATAAGCTCGTTGAACAGGCATTGTGTGAAATATAGTAGAGTCTAGGACTGCTTTTATTGTCCTAGTGGCCCAGAGGTAGCGTTCCCCGGTCACAATTATAAGATTGTGGGTTGAAATCCTGGTGGGGTGAGGTGTTGATTATATGGAGAAGTCCGCTTGCTTTATTGGGCTAATGAAATATATATGGATCCTCGTGTTTCGAAGCCGCATTTGGTAAAACGTTGCTCTGATCACCTAAGCGGCACGGGTGGTCCCCATTAGAGGTTCACGGCGCCATAAGCTCGTTAAACAGGCTTTTTGTGAAATATAGTAGAGTCTAGGACTGCTTTTATTGTCCTGGTGGCCAAGAGGTAGCGTTCCCCGGTCACAATTATAAGATCGTGACTTCAAATCCTGGTGGGGTGAGGCGTTGATTATATGTAGAATTCTGCGTGCGTTATTGGGCTAATGAAATATATATGGATCCTCGGGTTTTGAAGCCGCATTTGGGTAAACGTTGCTCTGATCACCTAAGCGGCACGGGTGGTCCCCTATAGTGGTTCACGGCGCCATAAGTTCGTTGAACAGGCTTTGTGTGAAATATAGCAGAGTCTAGGACTGCTTTTATTGTCCTAGTGGCTCAGAGGTAGCGTTCCCCGGTCACAAATTTTAGATCGTTGGTTGAAATCCTGGTGGGGTGAGGTGTTGATTATATGTAGAAGTTCGCGTGCTTTATTGGGCTAATGAAATATATATGGATCCTCCTGTTTCGAAGCCGCATTTGGTAAAACGTTGTTGTGATCACCTAAGCGGCACGGGTGGTCCCCATTAGATGTTCACGGTGCCATAAGCCCGTTGAACAGGCTTTGTGTGAAATATAGCAGAGTCTAGGACTGCTTTTATTGAACTGGTGGCCCAGAGGTAGCGTTCCCCGGTCACAATTAGAAGATCATGGGTTCGAATCCTGGTGGGGTGAGGTGTTGATTATATGTAGAAGCCGCGTGCTTTATTGGGGAATGAAATATATATGGATCCTCGTGTTTTGAAGCCGCATTTGCTAAAACGTTGCTCTGATCACCTAAGCAGCACGGGTGGTCCCCATTAGAGGTTCACGGCGCCATAAGGTCGTTGAACAGGCTTTGTGTGAAATATAGTAGAGTCTACGAATGCTTTTATTGTCCTGTTGGCCCAGAGGTAGCGTTCCCCGGTCACAATTATAAGATCGTGGTTTCAAATCCTGGTGGGGTGAGGCGTTGATTATATGTAGAAGTCCAAGTGCTTTATTGGGCTAATGAAATATATA